>NC_030677.2:53071592-53321592 GCF_000004195.4 Xenopus tropicalis
GCTGATGACACTAAATTGTGCAAAACTATAAGTTCCATGCAGGATGCTGCCGCTTTGCAGAGCGATTTGACAAAATTGGAAAACTGGGCAGCAAACTGGAAAATGAGGTTCAATGTTGACAAGTGCAAAGTTATGCACTTTGGTAGGAATAATATAAACGCAAACTATCTACTGAATGGTAGTGTGTTGGGGGCATCCTTAATGGAGAAGGATCTAGGGGTTTTTGTAGATCACAAGTTGTCTAATTCCAGGCAGTGTCATTCTGTGGCTACTACAGCAAATAAAGTGCTGTCTTGTATAAAAAAGGGCATTGACTCAAGGGATGAGAACATATTTTTGCCGCTTTATAGGTCCCTGGTAAGGCCTCACCTTGAGTATGCAGTGCAGTTTTGGGCTCCAGTCCTTAAGAAGGATATTAATGAGCTGGAGAGAGTGCAGAGACGTGCAACTAAACTGGTAAAGGGGATGGAAGATTTAAGCTATGAGGTTAGACTGTCGAGGTTGGGGTTGTTTTCTCTGGAAAAGAGGCGCTTGCGAGGGGACATGATTACTCTGTACAAGTACATTAGAGGGGATTATAGGCAGTTGGGGGATGTTCTTTTTTCCCATAAAAACAATCAGCGCACCAGAGGTCACCCCTATAGATTAGAGGAACAGAGCTTCCATTTGAAGCAGCGTAGGTGGTTTTTCACGGTGAGGGCAGTGAGGCTGTGGAATGCCCTTCCTAGTGATGTGGTAATGGCAGACTCTGTTAATGCCTTTAAGAGGGGCCTGGATGAGTTTTTGAAGAAGCAGAATATCCAAGGCTATTGTGATACTAATATCTACAGTTAGTATTACTGGTTGTATATATATAGTTTATGTATGTGAGTGTATAGATTGGTTAGTATAGGTTGTGTGCTGGGTTTACTCGGATGGGTTGAACTTGATGGACAATGGTCTTTTTTCAACCCTATGTAACTATGTAACTATGTAACTATATGCTTGTTGTGGTTCGGCTTGATATCGTTGATACAAAACCTTTGTTTTGGAGGAGACTGGAAATTTATGAAGTATCCTTCTTTTATTATACTGAGGACCCAGGCATCCGAAGTCGTCTCTTCCCAAATCTGAAGGAAGAAAGACAGCCTGCCGCCTACTTCCTCCTGTCTTCTGGCGTCAGAATGACCCAGTCTTTCCTTGCTTGGCCTCCTTATCAGCCCATCTTGGTCTGAAATTGTTTGGTCTGGATCTGAATCCTCTAGATCTGTTGAAATCCCTATCTGATCTCCTGGAAGAGTTAGAACGTGGTGAAAACCTTCTTGCAGATGAACGAAAGGACCTCCTTTCCAAAAACTTCTGCTTATCCTTGTGGTAAAGTTTTACCTTTACCCGTCACTAAACTCTCCAGTAGCTTATCCAGCGGGCTACCGAACAATTTCCCTGGCTCATAGGGGATAGATATCAAGCTATTCTTCGAAGCTAGATCGGCTGACCAAGCCTTAAGCCAGAGAGCCCTCCTTCCTGCTGTTGATAGTGCCATAGTTCTCGCCCCCAGCTTTAGATTCTCGATGGACACATCGCACAGAAAATCTGAGGCCAACTTAATTGAGCCCATCATCTCCAGAATGGCATCCCTAGATGTCCCTGCATCTATCTCTTCCTCCACGGAGTTAAGCCAAAACTTAAGCGCTCTAGAGACTGCCACTGCAGCCAGAGCTGGTTTGCAAGAATTAGAACCTGCCACATAAGACCTTCTCAGAGAACACTCTGCCCGGCGGTCCATGTGATCTTTGATCACAGATTCCTCAACAGGAATTGTAGTTCTCTTGGACAATCTAGCAATTGGAATGTCCACTTTCGGGGGGTCTTCCCACTGACCTATATCCTTTGAATCAAAGGGGAACATCATTTTGAACCGTTTAGAAGATTCTGGCTTTCTCCCCGGATCTTTCCATTCCTGCTCAATGATTTTTGATATAGAAGGATGGACAGGGAATACCATGGACTTTTTCTCATAAAAAAATGGCAGCTGTTGTTTATCAGATGCTACCGGGGGCACAGTTGTCTGTCCCATTACTTTATTCACTTCTTTGACTAATTTAGAAATTTTTTCCACTGGAAAGAGAAAGAGATCCTCTTTCTGCTTTTTTACTTCATCAGAGGATGCAGATGACGAATCATTGGGATCTGAATCAGAATTAGAGGATTGGTATGGGGCAGCAGAAGATACTTGAGGATTAGGGATTCCTGCACCAAAGCTGTGAAACACTTCCTTAAACCAGGCAAAAAAATCCTCCATTTTATTATTTGATGATGTTTGGACACACTGGTCACATTTTTCCTGCCGACAGTTATCAGGCAAAGGTTGCCCACAGCCTGAACAAAAGCAGTGTTTGGATTTCCTTTTCCTTTTTCCAGATGCTCTGGCAGAATCAGACATCTAAGGAAAAAGAATAAGGGACATAAGTACCCATACAGCAATACCAACAATGAAAGGATTGGCAAAGAAGGCTACCCTAAGTACCTTCACAGCCTCTCTCAGACTCTCAGCAGCCTGGCAGCGCGACCACAGCAAACTGCAAGCCCCAACAGACGGCAGCATATGGGAGAGGAAAAGGCTTTAAATACCTTCCAGAACGCCGCAATTTTATCCCCTAAGGGCATAAAGGGACCCCGCACTCACCACACCAATCCCCTGCAGTTCCAGCAGCCGAGACTCTCAGCCAGCGCATCGCGCCGGAACACAGCGCTGAGACCCGACAGAGCTCTCCTCTCTGCAATGGAGCCGCCAGCTTTCTGCCGCCGCACCACCTCACACTGTCAGGTAAGCCTAAGGGAAGCCACTATCCCCTGAACAATCCACCCTCAGGTGATTGCCCATGCGGCCCTCGAACTCCTCAGAGCCCGGTTCTTCGGATCCCCCAGGGGTCCCTGCAGTTCCTACCTAGATAGGACAGAAAAAAACACTGCTGGGGGGAGCAAGGGGGGGGGGGCTAATATGGGATTACTGATTGATTGTTATTCTGTCCTACCAGGGATGGGTCCAGACCTTAACCCATTGTGTGCTGCCTGTAGGACGTCAAGAAAAAGCAATTTTTGCAATTTGTTTTAAATTTTTTTTTCACATAACTTTTGTCTTTTTTATTAGGCTGACACTAAGGTATAGATCGGGGTATTAGTAAGTGGCAAGCGTAGAAGTGTGCTTATAACCTCTGTTTAATCTCACTAGATGCATGGAGACTTTACATATGTTTAGTGGCCTTGGTGTGGTACTCCACATTAAAGAAAACTCCAAATTGCCATGCTGGAATGTTGACATGCAGATACAATCTGAAACAAAGCTGTTATTTCTTCTCTCTGGAAAACTTGTGTGAATCTATGGGAGACGGTAAAGACATGGTAAGTCCATTACAAGCAAATAATTCCATTATTTAAAAATTATTTCCTTTATAGGCTATCCCAATAAATCTATTATTTTCCTCCAGCGCTTTTCCTTAACTATCTAGAGAGTTTTATAATTTATCAAGATGACTATTAGAACAACTAATTTAAAGTAAGGAATATAAAGAAATATATTTCGGTTTGTGCTTACTGTTGCAGTACCTGCTTTTCTTTCAAAGCTATAATCCTTGCAAGCACAATTTACTTTACAGAGTGAGGGCTGCCAGAGTTGGGCAGCGGTCTATTCAAGGAGAATGGGCAGTCACCAGCGCAGAGAACGGGAAGGTACTACTTTCAATAGCAATTGCAGTTAAAAAACATTTGAAATTTGCTGTAATTATATTTCCCATAATTTGGCAAAATTTTAAATTTGTTAAAAATCACAATAAAACTGCTGTCAAGCTACAGTTAAAAATCACAATTAAATAGCTGAACATTTATCATTTGTAATTATATTATATAATATAATTACAATAATATAATATTATATTGCTGTAATTATATTTTCCATCAATTGCCAAAATGTTTAATTTGGGTTTACAACACCAGAATAACAAGATACTTGATTTTGATTGATGGGGCACACAGTTGATCTTAATCAGAAATAGTAAACAATATCTGAAGAGACCTTAACATTTATAACCTGGGGGATCCCACCTGACATCCCTGGGCCAATAGGTAATTTCCCCTTATCTTACAGTGTATGCCTACAGCTGGATGGGGGACATATTCTCCTACTTGTTCACAGATCCAACTCAATGTCAATGTCAATTATAGAAAACTCCAAATTGCTAGACACAAAAATATAGTACTGGCTACTGTTACCAAACTTTATACATTTCCTCTACACCTAAAACAAGATAGGCAAGTAATAAAATACACATGCACACCCTGGGCTTTGCATGGATAAATTAGTCTGGTGCACAGACTTTTGGGGAGACGGCACTCCTCCATCTGTAGTAGCAGAAAAATTGAAGGTACTAGTACTCAAGACTTCTTGAAAGATGGGCAATTCCATCTGAGTGGAGAAGAATTATGTATATACCTTGCTTATATACTAAAGGTACATGTACCCATTTTATTTAAACATTCATGCTCAACCAGCAAAGTTACCTGCATCTATACCCACCATTTGAAACTTGCAAAAAAAACTACAGCAAAGAGTTGCCAATGAAAAGAGATACAAATGGTTCCATGTCTGCTGAAAATGCTTATTAATGATTGCTAGATGCAAAAATGGACCCAAAATTGTGCATATCAAGATAGCAGATACTTGCACCTAACTGGCATCATCTATACTAGTGTTATAAATAATCTAGTAATGCTAGCATTACAGGGTTATGTTTGCATGTTGTGCCTATAGGTACTCAGCATTCCCGTACTAAATGAACCCTTATGTCTGGTATATGCAATTATCATTAATTAGTCTGCAGCGCACTGTGAGACTCCTAACAGTCCTGACAAGTGCCACACAATTAGTGAAACACTGCTGCCCACCTACACTCACACTAAGAGGGCAAAAGAGCATGCAATTTCCCTGCCTGCTAGCAGTCTGACTGCTCTAGCGGGGAAACTACAAAACTGACTGTTTGTGATACCTGCATACCAGCCAATAAACATAATACCTGTGTCCCACTTTGTCATACTGAGTGGTGCTTAATCCCAGCAATGAAGGAGCCCCTAAACCTATTTCATCTACAGGGTGGCACTTTACAGAGATGTAACACATGATTTATATATTTTATTGCGCCCAACTCAGAGCACATTGGATTTTGAAAAGCAGACCACATCCTCCACTTTAAATAAGAAAGTAAAATGACATCAATCAGGGGTTGAGTTTTTGTCTTATGAGAAGATTCATATATTTGGCCATGTCAGCCCCAACCAAAGGAAAACACGGGGCGTGCCTGTGCATCATATGGATATTTGTTTCAAATCTAAACCAGCTTCTCTATCAGAGCCAAGCAGATCCTTACTGTATACCCTAAGATCACATAAAATAACTCAATTTACCTCATTTGTCCAGAATTGTCTGTATAATGTACAAAGATAATTATATTTGTGAAATAATGGGTAGAGCACTTAAACTAGTGAAAGCCTTAATCATATGAAAACTTTGCCAAGCAAACTTTGCCAGTAACAAGCCATGGACATGACCTGTTCCAAGTTAAATGCAAAAGATTAATGTTATTCATTATTCCAAAGGCCCTACATATATTAGGAAATAAATGATCAGAAGCAATCTGTATTATTTTTTATCTTTTTTTGTCATATGGTATAGATTAAAGGCAGATCTAACCACACACATAGCCTATGCTATAACTTTGAATTAGCAGCTGAAAGAGAGAGTTGCCAGTGCAGAAAGTATCATAACTTGGCTTCAGATGCTTGTGAAATGTGAAATAAACAACAGGATGATATTGTGCAGTATAAAAAGCTGTGCCCTGTGGTTCAAAAGAGATAAAAACAGAATGGATCACTACATATGTGTAGAATTTAGAGGTGAAGATTCAGATAATAAGGAGACCTTTATAAAGCCATGAATGAATGTTAGCAGCTTTAGATGCTGCTGTTTCAAATCTAATTATAAGCAAGTCTGAATAACTGGTCACAAAAATAAATAAATTGGATAAACTACTGACAACAAGTGGTTCTCCAAAGCTAAACACTGATTCGCCAAACACCAAGGTGTATATATATATTTATGTCTATATACATTAGCTATAGCTAATTGTACAAACTGATGTTAAAAGTAGAAATGACAAAGTTAATTAAGGTAAAATAATAAATATCAATCCTCAAACAAAAAGCAACAATAACAAATAAGTAGCGATAAGTGAATCTGTCCTATTTTGCTTCACTGAAAAAATTGCGAAACTGCTGAAAAATTTGCAGAATGCATTAAAATGGGTATTTTTTCACGGCTACCATGCAACTTCATTAAAGTCAATGGATATTTTTTTTCACAGCTACCGAACAATTTTTTTCTCAAGTATTTCTCAATGCATTAAGGTTCTCACTTCAGATGCATTGAAGTGAATCGGTGAATCGGTTTCTCATGATTTTTTTCACAGTTATTTTTTGCCTCAGTTTTGCAAAAAAAAAAAAAAATTGGCAATAGCAAAATGCTGAATTTTGCCACAAATCCATGCCTGGCGAAAAAAATAAATGCTCTTCACTACAAACTACTTTAGCAGGGAATAAGACTTTAACCTACACAAGAGCTATTATAAAATTACAAATAACAATTTCACCTCCTTTAACATACACACAAAAAACACAGGTACATATGCATGTGAAGTTTCTCTGGAAATCCAGACTATATGAATTAATGTAATATAACACGTATCCTTTAAAAGACATTTAATATGACTAAACAGTGCCTAGAAATACCCATGTCGATATATAAAAAGCAAGTTATTTTATTACTTGTTCCCTTCCCCATGTGAAACTGTAGAGTAAAGGGGATGTGGGAACTGTCAAAGAAAGTTCAACAACATATTTCTTACTCTTATTTTTAGTATGAGAAGATATTGTATTTTTATTTAAACAATTACAGCTGCTTGGAATAATGTTAATTTTTTATAGAGTGTAAACAAATTGAATTGGGATGTATATTTATAAACTGTATATACTTTAACGTGCCTGGGTATGTGTGATTACCTTGGCCAAAGGCCTAGTGCTTTTGCATTGACCAAAACTCTGAACTTACATCAAAGGTTAGAAAAATTGAGTAGGGAGTAAATTATTGTTTACTATACACAAGTTGCTAAATTAAACAACTACGGTAAGTTAAAAATCTAAACCCATCTGCTCAGTGTGTAAGCAGGCTGCTCTTTAAAAGCTTCTGTTCTACTTACAGCATATTACCTTCAGCTGCAGGCATTTTATAGCTCATACCACCATGCTCCAAACTATTCTGTGTTGCAGAAAAAAAGTCTTGAATTTTTCAAAATTTACTATGCGTCAAAATGGCTAAGGCTGATGCCACACGAGCATATTCTAGGCAAGCCGGAAAACGCTTGCTGAGAATACGCTCTGCTACTGTTCACTTGCCCTACTTTGTGCCTGCACCTGAATGAATGAAATAAGCTCGGGTGCAGGCACATGTAGCCGATATCTACCAAAAAATGAGAGACTTCGTATCTTCGGTGGATATCGTCTACATGTGCCGGCACCCAAGCGTATTTCATTCATTCGGGTGCAGGCACAGGTAGGAGCATATGGCAGTATTTTCGGCAAGCGACTTTCGGTTTGCCAAAAATTATACGCCACATGCTCAGTGTAGCCTAAAAATCCGAATCTGACAATTTGCCAGCCAAAACATGCTGAGATCATGTAGAAGTCAATGGCAGATGTCGCTTCCCTTTCCTGCATGATCCTTCTTGTTCTTAGAAACTTTAGAGGGTTCGGATATTTGATGTTTTTTTGTTTGGAAATTCAAAAAAGTAGAGGTTTTGTGGAACAATTTTTAAAAAAATTGCAGTTTTATGACATTTCTGTGACTTTTTCCAGCACAGACTTTTCCAGTTTAGACTTATTAGTAATTGTCAGACTAGTGGCGGAAGGTGCGATCGTACCTGGGCCCGCTGGACGCTTGCACCCTCCTCCACTAGTCTGACATTTACTAAAAAGTCTGAACTGGAAAGGGGAGAGGAGGGGGGCGGGCGGCTGCATGCCCTGCACCCGGGCCCGGGGAGGAATAGTTCTGTTATTGTGTCAGACATTCATGGAAATCATGGAGTTTATTCATATTTCAAAAAAGAAAAAAGTGAGAAATGTTAGAGTTGTAGTAAATCTGCTGTCACTTATATTTTTATGGTAGGTAGGTAGTTAGCTGATCAAGTTGCTGCTAAAGAGGTTGAAGTTAAGAAATTGAGTTGCTAATCTAGGGGGCAGATTTATCAATGTTTGTACTTTTTTCCATGATTCAAGGTTTTTTTTTGCATTAGATATTATGAAATGTAATAACTAAAAAAAATCTTTTTCAATATTTATTCAGTGAAAAAAGTGAAAACTCCAGCATATAAAAGCTTGTGAGGCCTTGTAGAAGGTAGAAGTCAATGGGAGCTGACCCAGTTAAAATTTTAACTATATAGTCAATTTGAGCTTTTCAAGTTTTTCAACATTAAAAAATGAAGTAAAAGTTACAAATTCGGGGGTTATTCATTTTTTTGGAGGGGGGGTTACATTTTATTAACCTCTTTTCATTCTGATTTTTTAATAAATAAGGTAGCATTCACTTTTTTTAAGCCCAGCATTACCTTGGTACTCTAAAACACACCTAACCATGTACTTCCAGTAGTGTTGGTCTATCGTTCCATTTGGGTTTTTTTGGCCAGGTTATCTACCCTACCCTACCGTGACTGTGTGTGCCTTACTCTGCCTGCCCTATGCTGCCTGTGTGTGCCATACTCTGCCTGCCATATGCTGCCTGTGTGTGCCATACTATGCCTGCCCTACCGTGTCTGTGTATGCCATACTTTGCCTGCCCTATGCTGCCTGTGTGTGTCATACTTTGCCTGCCCTATGCTGCCTGTGGGAGGTGAACCTGGCAGGGGTTTGTTCTGGGAGTTTGTTAGCATTTGGAAATAGTCATTATATGGTCCCTAAGATGTGTAATTATGTGCTGGGGTTGCTGTGCTATCCACAGGGGAGGAGGAGGCATATAGATTTAAGGGTATGTCTTGATATGACTTTAATAACTCTTTCACATGTGAGTGATGGGGATTTTCCTGCAGCGAACACCAACCATTTGTTTTTTGATGTGCTACCACCATTACTGTGGATATGGTCTTAAATGCTCTTTTAATAATATGGGTGTGGTTAAAAAAGGGAGTGATCAAAACTGGCTTCCATTATTGCCCCTCCACTATGTAGGCCAGAAAACTTCTGGCCCTCAGAACCACAGAAGTTGAACAGCACTGATCTATCTTACAGTGATGTTGACCCATTCCTAGCAGTAAAATTCATGAATAAAAAGAGAAGCTTTGAAATGCCTTTAACACTTGTCCTAGCCCAGCATGACTTTGGCTTTTTCTAGACACACCCTGCTACGCATACACCATGACCCTTACTTGTTTACAGCTGGTGGCACTATATAAGGCTAGTCCTTATTCTCAATTCAAACGAAAAGAGATGACAAACAGAAAGGTGAATATTTCTTTTTTGAACTAATAATAGCCACTGGGTAGACAAGAAGTGACTATAAAATACAGGCAATCATAGCAATATAAATGGATATTGACACAGAATCTATAAATAAACTACATAGTAATACATTAGGTTACTTGTGTAAAATATAAAGCTATTCAAAGTAAACTGCATAAAATATTATAAAACTCAGTGGTGAGTTTAATAATTAGTGGTGCTTGCGAAGCAAAGCATCACTACTATTATCTCACAGGCTTATTATTATTCTTCCGTACAAAAGTTCAGCACGGAACTTGTCCCGCACCGTTTGTCGTAGACCCATGAGTGAGGTGTCAAATCGTGTGGCCTATTCGGGAATGGGGTGCTATGTCTTTTCTAAGGGGTTGGTGGTTAATTGGTGGTTAAGTCCCATAGACTTAACATTGAGGCCGGATTGTAGCGCAGAGAGGGAATTTTTTAGATACGTGAAATTTACCATATTTGAAGAGGTTTGCAACCTGTGTCAGAAGATACCCCGCACAAGGGTATAAGTTTTACCCCCGGGCCAAGACAGATCCCCAAATTTGCCCCATTGACTTATAATGGGGATTTTGGCAAATAATAAGTTTGTCGTAGACCCATGAATGAGGTGTCAAACCGTGCGGCTTATTCAGGAATGGGGTGCTATGACTTTTCTGAGGGGTGGGCGGTTAATTGCCCCAGCAAGGGGCAATTATCCGCCCATAGACTTAACATTGAGACCAAATTTGAATGAGTCCCGCACCGTTTGTCGTAGACCCATGAATGAGGTGTCAAACCATGCGGATTATTCGGGAATGGGGTGCAATGGCTTTTCTAGGGGGTGGGCGGTAAATTGCCCCAGCAGGGGGCAATTAACCGAACTGAAGGAAACATTGTAATATTGGGGCATGAGTTTTGCCACGGCAAGCACCACTCACATTTTCTTCAGGAAATGTACCTCTCTAGTCTTATATTGTACTATACACATATACATACCAGCGCATGTACACTAGATAGATGCTAGATAGATAGATAAATAGAAATGTAATTTATGCAAAATCAATATTCTCTATATTTCTTGTGAGGAGAGAAAACAATGCATTTTGCATAGCTTATGCAGTTATGTGATGCAGAGTAGTGATAAGTGAATTTTTTTTAACAGACATGGATTTGCAGCAAATTCTGCATTTCACCATCTGCAAATTGTTTTGTGAAAAAAAAGTTGTTTTTTCACTGTGGGACATTTTTCAAAGGGAGAGATTCGCTCATCACTAGTTAAGACCAAAACTTAAACAAGCAACCTGGCAATTACAGAAAGAGCAATTCAGCGTGCATCTGGGGTTAAATCAATTTGTAAATTTGTATTTTTGTATACGAATTATATTTTACGCAACTTTTTCATACCTTGTGTGACTTTTTCGACGCTTGCGCGACTTTTTCGTATTTTAGAATATCAATCGGACTGGTTTTGCCGCTGTTTACAATTGTTCGGTGCAAAAATTTCGGGACTTTCGGATCGCCAATACGATATTATCGTAACTAATACAGTTTTTTCATAAGCATTTTCGTGATATTTGCGATCTTCAGAAATTTTCGTTTCCAATCCGAATTTTTCCCATTCGGTGTTTTGATAAATCTGCCCCTAAGCATTTACTAGCAGCTTTATTTCCTTCTTTTTGCAATACGTTTTTTTTTACTTTTCTGTGTAAAAATGTGACATTTTCATGTTTTTTTCATGCATCAAAACCATGAAAAATGCAAAAATTTCAAAATACACAATCTAAAAGTTGTCAGTGTAGAAGTAAAGGGGAATTGCCCTAGGCAAATAGTAACGATTTTTCTTCATTTGTAAGTCCACAAAGATTCGTGGAGAGAATAAAAAAACATATAAAATATGGGTGGTTTTCATGTTTCATGTATGGTTTTCGTTCCAAATTTTAATTCAATTGTGCTTTATCAATTTGGATTATTTAATAAATGACTAGACATTCATGAATGTTGATAAATCTTCCATTAAGTAAAATGTATATAAATGCTTTTAAACATATTATTTTCTTTTATCCTTAGGGCTATAGGACACAGAATGCAAAAAAAGGCATTTTCCACCGATAACTGGATAAGCCCTTTACATCTTAGATAAGGTAAAAGGCATTTCCAGGAGTACTGCAAATTTCCTGCAGGCAACAAATCTCTCTGTAAGCCTTTTAAAGCATTGCTTTGAAATGAATGCAGCACAACTTATTGGGGTCTAAACAATCAGGAAAAGTTCTGCTTTTCCTTCCTTTTTCCTAGGTCACAAAAACCTTGTTAAATCTGACCCAATCATTATGCTTGGTAAAACATGTACAGATTGATTGAGAGATCTGTCCCATAGTATCCAAACAAAAAAGCATGTCAAATGTGAGTAGGTATTGTGTAACCTATAGACAAGTGGCACCAATTTTACAAAAAGACTTGTTAGAAAAAGAATAGAATCAATTCAAGGAAAACCTATTTACAAGGAGGTTGTATGTTCTGCCAGTGTAAAGTATGGGTTTCCTTTAGGTTCTCTGTCTTCCTCCAAATTTCAAAAACACATTGGCTCCTGATGAAACTGGCCCCTACAGTATGTACGAAAAAGTCTTTGGTTAAATTACATCTAGTTACCCATAGCAACCAATCAGATTTTCTTTTCACACAGCTGACTACTTAAAAGAACAGTAACACTAAAAAATAAAAATGTTTTAAAATAATTAAAATATAATGTACTGTTGCCCTGCACTGGTAAAAGTTGCGTGTTTGCTTCAGAAAGACTACTATAGTTAATAGAAATAGCTGCTGTGTAGCCATGGGGGCAGCCATTTAAATTGAAAAAAGGAGAAAAGGCACAGGTTACATAAGAAGATACCAGATAAACTGTGTAGAATACAATGGGAATCTGCTACTTATCTGTTATCTTCTTAGTAACCTGTGCCTTTTCTCCTTTTTTCAATTTAAATGGCTGCCCCCATGGCTACACAGCCAGGTATTTATATAAACTGCAGTAGTGTTTATGAAGAAAACACACAACTTTTACCAGTGCAGAGCAATAGTATATAATATATTAATTATTTTTATACACTTTCATTTTTTGGTGTTACTGTTCCTTTAATGCTTCCTGCTGATTAGGATCAAAACAGACAAAGAAACTACTCCAGCACCATTGGCTAAGGGATAGAAACAACAAAACTTTATTTAGTATAATTTGCTTTTAACAGTATACCCTTTGTAATCTAAGGTGCAGACACAGCATATATTAAAACAAGTGATCTGTAAAGAGTAGAACGACCAGACCTTAGAACCAACACACCACTATAAAAACCAGTATATAATTTAAATGTATACCCTTAGCAAGGGTAGGCACATATGGGAGTCCGTTAACTTCGGCAGGAATTTGCTTTGAACTTTTACTCATAAGTTTATTTTTTTATTGTATTTCCCTTAGGATGTAAGGTCCACTATGGCAGTGACTAATTTGAATGATAATAAATATCTATAAAGTACTTTGTAACATGCTTACACTATACAAACGACAATAAGAAGTACATTTTACCAAGAAAATATATTATTCTTCATTTTAGAAACAATTAAAAAACAATAAACAAGTAATTTCACTATTATTTCAGATTTACGAATATCAAATTTTGTTATTGCCCTAGGTCTGTTTTTCTCTCTATTTAAATATGCTAAATTAATACCATAAGTTATATGTTTTCTGAGCATTTCAGTATATTACTTATCAGCACATATTTTTTGCCAAAAATGTTTGCACACACGTTTATTCAGCAACATTTTAATACAGGTTGTACTATCTTCACAGACCATAAAAATTTGATATATATATATATATATCTTGTCTGCACATACAGTGCTTTGCTAAAGTATTCACCCCCTTTGGCATTTTTCATGTTTTGTTACATTCCAACCTGTAAAAACGATTTAAAAAAAAAATAAAAAACTGAAAATGGCATAAGCCCCTAAAAAGTCCTGGTGCAACCAATTACCTTCAAAAGTCACATAATTAGTGAAATGAAGTCCACCTGTGTGCAATCTAAGTGTCAAATGATCTGTCAGTATAAACACACCCTTTCTCAAAGGCCCCAGAGGCTTCAACACCACTGAGCAAGAGGCATCACACTATGAAGACCAAGCTCTCCAAAGAAGTCAGGAACAAAGTTGTTAGGAAGTCAGGGTTGGGTTATAAAAAATAAATATCCAAATCTTTAAGGATCCCCCAGAGGAGCATCAAATCCATCATCTTCAAATGGAAAGAATATGGTACCACAACAAACCTGCCAAGAAAGGGCCGCCCACCAAAACTCACAGACCGGCATGGAGGGCATTTATCAGAGAGGCAGCACAGAGACCAAAGGTAGCCCTGAAGGAGTTGCAGAGTTCCACAGCAGAGACTGGAGTATCTGTCCATAGGACCACAATAAGCCTTACACTCAATAGAGCTGGGCTTTGTGGAAGAGTGGCCAGAAAAAAGCCATTACTTAATGTTAAAAATAAGAAGGCAGGTTTTGAGTTTTCAAAAAGCATGTGTGTGACTCCACAAATGTTTTGAGGAAGGTGCTCTGGTCAGATGAGACTAAAATTAAACGTTTCGGCCACCAAGGAAGATGCTATGTCTGGCGCAAACCCAACACATCCCATCACCCCAAGAACACCATCGCCACAGTGAAACATGGTGGTGGCAGCATCATGCTGTGGGGATGTTTTTCAGCAGCAGGGACTGGGAAACAGGTCCGAGTCGAGGGAAAGATGGATGGCATACTGCTAAAGCCACACTCGAGTGGTTTAACGGGAAACATTTAAATGTATTGGAATAGCCTAGTCAAAGTCCAGACCTCAATCCAATTGAGAATCTGTGGTCAGACTTGAGGATTGCTGTTCACAAGCGAAAATCATCCAACATGGAGGAGCTGGAGCAGTTTTGCCTTGAGGAATGGGCAAAAATCCCAGTGGCAAGATGTGGCAAGCTCATAGAGACTTATCCAAATCGACTTGCAGCTGTAATTGCTGCAAAAGGTGGCTCTACAAAGTACTGACTTTAGGGGGGGTCAGTTATGCACGCTGAAGTTTTCTGTTATTTTGTCCTATTTGTTGTTTACTTCACGAATAAAAAAAATACATCTTCAAAGTTGTAGGCATGTTATGTAAATGAAATGGTGCAAACTCTCAAAACAATCCATTTTAATTCCAGGTTGTGAAGCAAAAAAACATGAAAAATGCCAAGGGGAGTGAATACTTTACAAAGCACTGTATTTCTATTTATAGTACTTGTACCTGGTTATATGTAATATTTCCTAGAACTCATAATCCACTAAGCATTCCTGGTTCTACTAGTACTATATTAGCCACTCTCCCACACTTTCCATTACTATGACATTAATAATTTTCAATGCATTTTCTCCCCCTCTGGTATAGCTCTCAGCAAGCTCCGGGATTTCACATATCATTAAGGCCCTTTGAAAAACATATTTTCAAACTAGTTTTTAATTACAGGTTTCCAAATGTATCTTCATTTATTTTTAAATCCTGCAGTAATATGCATTCATCCTTAATAAGCATCATACATTTTCCCCATTACTTTCTTCTCTAATATTCTGGCAAATGCAGCTTTAGATATAATCTAGAAATTATAAAATACAGTGTTACAGTCCTTAATATTTTTTATGTATACTGACCTTATCTAAGGTTATGGCCACACAGGCTGAGAATGCTATGCTTCAATCAGCTTTAGGATGTGCCTGCACGAGGTACCACTGCGTTGGCCTGGGTGGAGGCTTGTGGAGCTAATTTAAGTGCTGAAATGTGTGCATTTTGGTATTAAAATCCATTCCATTTGCTTGTACCTGGATCAACGCAGTGGCTCTGGGTGCAAGCACATCCTAATGCTAATTGGAGCATAGGAGCTGATTCTCAGTCTACGTTGATTCACGGGTCAAGAATCAGAAACATGATAATGCAGCAGTTTTCCTTTTGGAAAGCTTTGACCCCTTCTTTGCGTGCCCACCGTTCTTGCATATCATTTCCTACAGTTTTGTGTATATCATTATTACAGTTTTGTGTATATCATTACTACAGTTTTGTGTCTTGGTAAACTTTTTTTTTATTGTTAGACTTACATAAAGATCAGATTACACTTCAAGTGAATGGAATAGATCAATAAATATTTTTCTAAAAGGCTCAGAAAGTTTGTATTACTAATGATTTAAAAATATACTTAAAACCTGCAACAGGTTTACCATATTTACACTACAATTTTTCTGCCTTATTTGATAATAATACAAAGTTTGCTTTGTGACAAGTTGCCATATGCTTATGTGTGGCTAATAAGTGTTTCCATTGATTGAGCTTTCCACTACTTTCGTTTGAATTGCTAAAACAAATAATGCCTATGGAAGAATTGGTTCTAACAGTTACAAATGGTATAGAAACAAGCAGACAGGCAACAATCTTTTTCTGTAATTTGCCTTCAATGACCAACTACAATATAATTAAGGCTAAAAAGACTGACAGCAGCAGTCAATAGGTTTCATTACATCTAGGAGCCGGCAAATATATAATCAAATCTAATACTATATTTTATTGAAATATTTAGGTAATGGTTCATAAAATGAAATCTAAGCATGCAAATGAGCATTCGGAACAGGCCATTGAAGCCAATGTGTTGTCCTTATGGCTGTGACATGGAGACCGGGGTTTGAATTTGAATGGCATAAGCTCAGTCATTAACCTTCCTAGGAACAGACTTTTTTGTCATGACACAACCAGGGGGGGATTTATTAACATTCAAATTTTTATGGTTTTAGACTTTTTTAAAAGCATGAATAAACTAATTTCCACGAATGTCGGTCATTTATATAAAAAAACTGAATTGAAAAAGCACAAATAAAAAGAAAGACAAGGAAAAATGCAAAAACTGCAATTTTTTAATTTCGACACACGATAACCATGACATTTTTGTACTGACACAAAACCCAGTGTCAAAAACCCAGAAAATCAAAGAGAAGCAAAGAAAGATCTTCTGGTTGTAAAAGGGACATCTGCCATAGACTTCTACATGATCTCGGCAGGTATTGAATGACATATTTTTGCTTTTGGATTTCTTGTGGTTTTGTCAATTAATAAATTGCGATAAAATTGAATTTTTTTCTGCCACAAAATATTTTGGCATCAAAAACCCCGAACTAAAAAACTGAGCATTAGTAAATGCCCCGTCTAATGTATAGCTCCTTAAAAACTAAAATTTAAGGACAAATAAAAATGCAATGTAAAGTTAAAGGAACATAAAGTGGAAACACTACATGGAGAGGCCTATTTATTTAAATTTGAATTTGTGAATTTGTCACGTTTTTTTCTTATTCAAATACACAAGCAAACTTCTATGTGTGCTTATTCATGAAAAAATGTGGCCAAATTAAACCATTAACTGGCAAGCTTTTAGAAGCAGAAGTTTTACTGCAAATTTATGGGGTTTTAGTGCAAAAGAAATGAGTCAAATAGTTGTAACAATTTGGGTATGAATGTTGCCAAATCTGACACAAAGTTTGTATCCATTCATCCACAAATAAAATATTTCTTGCCAAGAGATGCCCTATTTTATATGATAACCATAACTGGCATTTGACATGCTGGCCTATAGCCAAATATCAGCTTATTTGTATAAATGGTATTAGTGCTTCCGAAGTCATTATTTATCTTGATAGTAGTCCTTAAAGAAGGTAGTAGTAGAAATATTTAAATCAGCTGCTAGTGCCTGTTCCATAACCCACCATGAAGGCATTAGAAGAGAGAAATACTGTATATATATATATATATATATATATATATATATAAAACACAGTAACTTTAGTAGTCCCTGCTGAATAAACAAGCATAAAGCCATTAATACAGAAAGGGAAAGAAAATATTGTAATCAACCAGCAGTGCCTGCTCCAAAACCACCAAAAAACATTTCCACATAAAATGCTTATTCATAGTTTAAATGCACACTACTACTGTAGGTGACAGGTATGCGACCAATGAGAGACAAGAGTTCTTTTCTGTTAATGAAGATGTTTGTTTACTGTATGTATGCAAAGCAGTGATTGGCTATTTGATAGCCCTATGTGGACTGATGGCCTACAGGAGGCTTTGCTTGGTGTAAAATTGTGTCTTCATGCGTCCAAAACTTGTCTCCAAGCCAGATATGTAAAAATGGGCACCTACTTTGAGGCTGCTGGTAGCAACTCCAAAGAGGGTGGTGAGCAACTTGTTGCTCATGAGCCATTGGTTGGGGTTTACTGATCTAGAGTGTAACAATATGAACAATTTTCATTTAAACAAATTCTGTGTTATTTCTCAGCCTATGTTTCTTATGAGCCAGCAATCTAGAAATCATATAGCGAAAATATTATTATTTTCAGTTGTTCTAATTCAAACAATTACATATTTCACTATATATACTTTTTATACAGGACATTATCTTGCTGGCCCTCACTGTTGCTGCCTAGCATTGCTTGCTACAACTAATGTCTATTATCCATAAGATTCCTAGATCCTCCTCCATTAACAATCCACTTATTGGGTAAAAGTATATTTTTAAACCCAAAACACATAAACATAAAGAAGTGTCACTTATATAGATGATACAGACAGCCATTTGTAATGGCAACTGAGTACAGAGTTAAGAGCTGGGAAGAGCTGTACCTGTATACAATCAAAGGTATTCGTGGGCAAAAGTATATGTAATTAAAAATAAATACATTAACATAAAAATTTTACATTGAAATTGGTACTGAATATAGTAGAACCTTTAAACTAAGGCAATATTTTTAATATTCGTGCATGTTGGATGATTGATGACTCTTTATTAACAGGCAAATAGCTGTGTTGACTTTCAAAAGGTGCAATACATGGTTGTGCAAATGAAGATTATTCAGTTTAATTGACAAATTCTCATCAGGGTGTGAAACATCTGTCAGCAGAAATAATATATTCTACTTCCCTCTCATTATGAAAACAATACCAATTATTTCAATTATGTGTTATAGAATACTGCTATTATATGTGTAATTTTTGTGCACATGTCAGAGTCACAATGGTGTTTGTTTATTCAATCATTCTTTTAATGAAAGAGTTCAGGGGGCTTTACAATTTCATTGTTTCTCTTCAATGAAAGCCTTGAATAAAAAATAGGTAATGGGCAAAGCACTATTGTCAGTCTATTGCTTTGCTAATTATTGTTTTTTGTAGGAGACCAATTAAATTATAAAAAATTCATTTTCAATTACATGGCCCTACCTTGTGGCTACAGGTATGGAACCTATTATTCAGAATGCTGGTGGCCTGTGGTTTTATGGATAAGTTATCTCTCCGTAATTTGCATCAATATATCTTATGTTCATTAAAAAAGCATTTAAACATTAATAAAACTGAATAGGTTTGGATCACTATGGATTCATGCAGCAACATTTAAAAAGAGATCCTATATCTATATATCCATATATCTATATGATCCTTACTAAGCTGTATGAATCCATGACAAAACAGTCCTATTGGGTTTATTTAATGTTTAAATGTTTGTGGCAAACAGTCCTACTGGGTTATCATATCTATCAATTGGTTGGGAAGAGGAGCATTTTTAGCAATACAGGTGTCAGGGAGCTGCTATCTTGCTCCTTTCCCACTGTTCTGCTGATCGGCTGCTGGGAGGGGGTGATATCACTCCAACTTGCAGCGCAGCAGTAAAGTGTGACTGAAGTTTATCAGAGCACAAGTAACATTGCTGGGGACACTTGGGAAACAACAACTCAAGCCCCAATCTTAGAAATGAAATATAAAAAAAAATTGTTTGATCTTTTAAAACAGATTTCAGTGCAGAGTTCTGCTGAGGCAGCACTATTAACTGATTTAACTGATGCATTTAAAAAAAACAAAAACATGTTTTCTCATGACAGTATTCCTTTAAAAGAGATGGAAAGGCCTAACATTTGGTACCCATTGATAAATACACTTCTACATATCCCATAAGAATGATTAAAACATGGCAAAGATTTGTATGTATTAAATTTTTATTTTGATAAATCTGCCTCTAAGGTCTGAATGATTTGCTCCCATGGAATTCAGAACAAAAACCTTTGCATGACAATTTCAAAGAAATCCTGTTAACTGCAGGTGTCTACTTGGCCTTCATATTGTTAGATTAAAAAACAAACACAGGACAACACAACCACAACAATCAAGCCACCAAAATCAATTTAAAGGAAAATATCATGAGACATAAGCTGAATACACCATCAGATAAATTACTACATGGTTTTACAAATGAGGTTTCAGTTATTTCAGTTTTATCTGTATGAAGCTACTCTCAATTTATCTTATATCGTGTTACATTGATCAAATACAGAACAATACGATAGAAGGGTTAGTGGAAGATTTACACACTATAAGAAAACCAATAACCAAGAGAAAAACTAAAAGCAATACAAATTTATGTCAAGAGAAAACACTTTGGTTGTTATAAACAAATCAGTGTTAGTACAAAATAAATTAGCTATTGATCTTTCCCCTATCTCTGAATTTTCTTAACCTGTACTATCTTGTGATAATGTACACTGTGTATAAGAAAGGGGGCACAGCTCTGCGGTGAGCAAAGTTCTTGTGTTCAGGTCCATACTGGGAATCAAAATAGGCCCTGGCATTTTAAGTACACAGAGGCCCAAACAGCCCCCTACCAGCCCAATAAGTAGTGACTGCCTATGGCATTGTAGCCCACTTTTGTAACAGTGCTGCTATTTGTTATGCTGTTGGTGCAACAGGAGCCGTGAGCCCCAGCTTACTTTGGGGGAACAGGTAATATATTAATGGCGTGCCTACACCCAGGGCAGGTATATCTTAAATTAGACTCTCCCCCCTGGGAACTGTTACTGTATGGTGCCCCTTACTCCGGGACTCCTGACAACTCCTGGCACCCTTTGCCCCCCTTTGGGGTCCTTGCTTACCGAGCAGTTGAGGATCCTTCAGTTGTTAGAGACAGAACACTGGTTGTTATGTTGAACCAGGTGAAAGTACTTTATTGAGGACAGACAGCACCCAGGGGTGAGATACAGGAATCAGGACACACTTCTCCTTACTCCTCTCTTAGAGAACCTCTCTCCTTGGGCTACCCACGGTACTCCTGCCAAGTGATCCTCCTTGGGAGCTGATAAGGGTTAAATTGCTGAATGCTGAGCCTGCACAATTTTGTTTGCGCCACGAAGGTCAGTTGCACTACATCTTCAAGGTAAAATCCTGTTGATGTATGAAACCTGCTTAATATTACATGAATAGGCCCCTCACGTCATCATAATGGAATGTCTTTATCTATCTACTATATAAGTAATAACAAAACAAGAATAAAGTTGAACTTGCTTGCAACACACATATTTGTAGTGTCGTTCATATAAGTTCCCTGATCAGCGCGCCTGGGTAGACAATATGAGATGATCCATCAGTACACGGGTTAAAAATCGAGCCGGCTTGTAGCTGCAGGGACAGTGCAAGCATAGCACAGTCAGGTTTAACCCTTTAAGGAGCTCCCCCCCCCCCCCCCCCGGTGTGTGTTGTTACAATTGTTTCCAAATCAGCCTAGCAGCTATCCTGCTGACAAGGAGTCAGACTTGCTACTTTGTTTCGGGTTTCAAGCAAGGGGATCCAGTAATAGTGTAACTTTTGCCTTATAACAGAGGGAGCTCCCAGGCTGAAAACCTACTGAACCAGGAAGCCTTCCCTTCTTATACCTTAACACACCACCCAGTGGCTGCTGCTTGAATTGTAGGGAAACTCCTTTTTAACTCTTAACCTCCCAGACCACTCTATAGGGTTGATTCACTAAAGTGCGATAACGCGTTAAAATTGATGCGCAAAAAACCGCGCAATTTGCTAAAGTATTATCGCATGCGTGAAGTCGCATGTCGCGTGTGTTAAATAGCGCGTAACCGCATGCGTTAATTTTGCCGCATTGCGTTAATTCTCGCACAGAAATAATACTAACGCATGATTCACAAACTCTTAGACGCGCTGAATATCGCATTAGGCTATGCGAAAATGAACACCTACTTGGAGCAGGCGGTAATTATAGAAAAGTACAGTTAATGAGCTTTTGGCAACACAATATGGACTTTGCAGTGGGATTTATTCAAGTCTGTGTTGGCCCTAGAGTGATGCAGCCTCCAGTTTGCAGGGAAATGGTCATTTTCAAAAAAAGTAGTTTTACAAATGAATGATGTGTATGGCTAATATGGCGCGCGCGCAAAAAGTAGCGCACTGCATTAATTAGCGTGCGTTGCATCAAGTACAGCACGAAAATAGTCTTGGCGACTTAAATAACGCATACAGCATCACGTCTAAATTAACGCAAATATCCTTTTAGTGAATCGTGCGTTAAGATGCATGCTATAAATAGGGCTCGTTTTAATGCACTTTAGTGAACCAACCCTTATGTGTCCCAATACCATAATACTGCCCTCTGGGGTCTACTCTAGGGGTATCCATCCTAAGGGGCCCATCTTTGGGGATCCCTACAGCATTTTATAGCATTTGCCAGAATCCACAGATTGCTAGTCCAGGCCCACTTGTGCCAACCCCTTGTCATGTAATCTACCCATGGATCAAGCATCAAACTATACCGGAGACTAAATGGAGATGTTTATGAACAGAGACCTACATTTGATTTCCAGAAACACTGGGTGGCATATTCAGCATAGCAGGTGGGTTATCTGGAATATGTGCTCTTCTACTGCTCCTTAATTCTGACATGCTCCCACTAAACATCTTCCAGGACTGGTGGTAATTAAAGTACCCAGTGGGTGATACATAATACATCAACTTTTTAATATTTCATCATACTTTTTCCATTCCAATTTCTGTTGCTTGTTATACATTTCTGTTTTGGTTTCTAAGTGGCAGCATGGAAATACTAAATGGTGTATATGACATCTCAACACCACACACTGTATTATATACTGAATTCTACAGCTGTGAATTTTTTTTAACTAAAACTGTATACTAATTATATGCTGTTGTTTTCTGTGGCAGCTAATGGTATAAATGTGTGTACCTTTGCACTCAAACAAAGTACACAATATTAGGAGGGGGCTCCTCCTAACCACAGGCACCAAATAACTGACATTTTTTTTAAATGATTTTTCTCTGTAATAATAAAGCAGTATCTTGTACGTGATCCCAAGTTAAGGTATAATTAAGCCTAACTGGAAGCAAAACAATCCTATTGGGTTTATTTAATGTTTCAATGATTTTTTAGAAGAGATCCATATTACTGAAAGATGCCTTATCTGGATAGCCCTAAGTCCCAAGCATTCTGGATAACAGGTCCTGTACCTTTAATAGTAAATGCTGTGCTGAGTAATCTGTCCCCTTGTGCTATTTATCTGCTTGATATGCCAATAAAGGCCAAACATTTTTTATCATCACTTATGCACCAAGGTAAACAAAAAATATGTAATATAACGTAGTAGTTTTACCACAGATCGATCCCTGTGACTAGTCATGAGAAATTTTTTTTGCCAGGTTATGCCCATAGTCTCCAATGGCTGTAAAATAATGTTGCGCGGTAAATAAAATTGTCACCCATTGACTTCAAAGAATTTTGCAAATTTTTGGCAAACAGGACCTTGAGGTAGTTGAATGTTATGCTTTTTCTAGACAAAGCCTTTATACAGGTACTAAAGAAATGTCAGGTTTGTTGAAAAATAATTTATTGGCAAATCCCAGAAATTCACAGCTTCCATAACTCTGTAACTATGAGGTATTATTTAATTAGAGAGAATAAATCATAGAAATGTGTTGCACTATATAAAACACAATAATAGATGATATTATGTGGAAAAGAAAGGTTCTATCCAGTCCTGTTATTTATGGGTGCCCAGGATCAATAATTTCCCCTGTGTTCTCTGTGCCCCGGCCTACACATAATAGTAACGATGAAAAAAAGCCACTGAACGTTTCATTTCATTTTTAGGGAGAAGGGAAAACATAATACAGATTTTATTATCTTTAGAAGCAGCAAATATACAGTAAAGAACAAAATAATTCCATTTACTGTGGTCTTGGGTCTCAAAAGAAGTCATGGCCTCCTATGGAAAAACTATACCTAAATACATATATAACCCCTTTTTGGCTGTAAAACAGACAATAACCTGCTAGAATGGCTATAGAGAATGGGGTACATTGGACATGCAGGATGGGCCTTCGCTATGTGGAAGGATCATGTGGGAGATGTAGTGCAACTAAACTCACTTATGCTGTGTGCTAAAATAATAAAGAAAGGACCCCATAAGGTTCTTGCAGCAAACGGGTTAATTGTCCAAGACAAAGCTTTATGCTAATAGCAGAGAGATACATGGGCATGTGCCCAGAACCAGGCCCGGATTTGTGGAGAGGCCACAATAATAGCTGTCAACTTTTAAAGAGGGTGCAGCTAAAAATTTTACCTGTGACCAGAAGTAATGTCATACACAGCTGCCATAAGTAACGTGCAAATGCTATCCTGAAGCCTCTGATTTCTACCTGCTCATGTGCATTTGCTCCGTATGACGTCACTGAATGTTTTCTGCGCACTAAATTTTTACACTAAATATGTCCTTTGCCTGCACAGGAAGGGATCTCCATTTTGGTGTACATGCAAGCTCATATTGAGCAAGGGCCACAACTTATGAATGAGACTTGAGATACACCTCCACCGCACCTACATCAAGTGCATGCGTAAAATGAGCAAACAAGCCTGGAGACTCTCTTATTATGCATATGTGCACTGTACAACCTGGTGCCAGTGCCTAGAGCTCCCTTGGGGCTATTTAAAGGAAATGTAACACTAATTTTTTTTAAGTAAAAAAGCTATTCTACCCTGCACCAATAACTGCCCTATCCCAGCACCTAATCTGGGAACTGGCACTTATATTGTACTGTCACCCACTGTGACCTACAGCACTTTTTTATTTGTCTATTTGTGTCTGTTAGTTACCCTCCTATATAGATTGTAAGCTCTACGGGGCAGGGACCTCCTTCCTCTTGTGTCCTCTACTTTTAACTTATTGCAGCTGTATTTATCTGTATTTATTGTGATACTTTGTATTTATCTATTATCTTATTAACACCCTGTTTGTATTAATGTATTCTACTGTACAGCGCTGCGTACATAAGTAGCGCTTTATAAATAAAGATATACATACATACATACATCCTGCAAACCACTTAGTATTTTAAATGCTTTAATAGAAAATACCTGCTAAAACTTGGTTTCCTGTCAATTGAACCACGGTGATAAGGAGAAGGATGGAGTTGCATCCACTATGCGACGATCGCTTGATCAAGCCTAACCTTCTTTCTGTATAGGAAGGAGTCAAGCTAGGCTCAATCAATCGTCGCATAGTGGATGCAACTCCTTCCTTCGCTTTATCGCCGTAGTTCAATTGACAGGAAGCCAAGTTTTAGCAGGTATTTTCTATTAAAGCATTTAAAATACTAAGTGGTTTGCAGGATAGGGCAGTTATTGGTGCAGGGTAGTATAGGTTTTTTACTTAAAAAATGTTGGTGTTACTTTTCCTTTAAAAGGAAAAATAAACCTAGGGCACATATTCTTGCACTGTTTGAGGGTAAAACTCTGGGGGGGGGGGGGGGGAGCAGGCAAGTACACCCCCTTCCCCTTTACTGTTGGAAGCCTATGTTCACATGAAATCAAGTTCACTTTCCCTTAGTACCGTAATCATTAATGCAAATGGTGTGTCCTGCCTCACAATTAATAAAAAAACATGTTTCTAAACAATGTCTGCACAGAGGATTGATGATTCATTGCATGATAACTGAAACTTGGATTTAAAACTATTTTCTGTCCAAATGTCTCCTAAACAAGATTTATACTTATGTTAAATACTTTAAAGATATCTTTTAAAATACAATTTTTAAATATATTGAAAACCATAAAAGCTAGACCTGCAAGACTTAGATTATGTTGAGTTATATTTAACAAAAATGCCTGCAAAGAGAAAAGTTAAACACTATAGAGAATCTGGTCAGTTAATTATCTGCTAATAAACCATGTTTTTGTTGCGTAATTGCTTTTGATGGTGACACATAATAAACAGCCACAGTAGTGCATAATATAATAGAGTGAATTTAATATTCAAACCTTGGCAGAAAAAATATTTCTCTTCATAAGCTGTAAGTGCATTGAGCAATATGAAAGTTAAATAACTGAATCTTTTAGAAATGCAAACATCACTTAACTACCCAAGATTAGTTACAGTATTCTAGCGCTGCTCAGTACACTTCACCTGGCTCAACTGCAGGTCCATATTCAGAGCAGCATCCAGAACACTATTTATCAGACAAGGGAACCTAAATGAGGAAATATAAGACATCCTCCAAGTACTGTACTGTATATTGTCCTTTACTGCACATAAAATTGCACTTAAAGTAAAACTTTCACAATCATGATTATCAGCCACTGAAGGCTCTTTAACATGTGTCATGCCAGAAGGTTTAACAGTATACCACCAAAAGCATACCCTATACCTTTAATATGGACTTATAAAATCCTCCTATAGTTTTGTATGTTGATTTAAAGCAGGGGTGGGCAAACTTTTTGGCTCACGGGCCACATTTACTTACCCCCGGGCCAGACCGGGCCAGGGCGGGCAGGGCCAGGCCAGCGTTGCGCCCCCTTAGTCTGGTTAATTCCGGCCCGCCAATGACACCAAGTCTCGCGTGGGGCCGGATGTGGCCCGCGGGCCGTAGTTTGCCCACCCCGGATTTAAAGTGTTCAATTTCAAAGGGATGAGGTAGAAAGCATACATACAGTATAACATCCATTCAAACCAACAAAGAATGAGTTTCTGGACTTAACAACTCAAGTACAAGTGCTGTCAGTCTTTTTTATTTAAGTAAAAGGTACAGCACTTCTTCGGTGGAGAATATGCCCTATTTGACTATTGCATTCTAATTTCTGTTATGTTCTATGCATACAGGACTCATAATGTCAGCCTTTAGTCTTATTAAGGAACTTTTTTACAATAATGGTGCAAAAGTGCAGTAGTATTATGACATATTTTACCATATATGAAACCTTTGTTGTTCATATAAAGATATATTCTTGCCCTCCATACAATATTTAATCTGAATGCTCCTTACACTGTCCCATTCAACCAAACCCCTGACTATGATGATTCTTTTCCACTGCTGTTTATTTAAACCCTGTTATCCTTTTACACTCTTATAGTTCAGTTCTAAGATTCATTCCAAATATACATAAACTGCACTCTCTTTAACTCAATGCCCTGGCTCCTTTTAAAGTGTCATTCCCTCAGCCCCACAATAACTGAATATCATTAAAGTTAAGGTAGCCACACTTCTGACAGCAAGCACGTCTCTGGAGGACTTCTTTGCCAGTGGTAATAAAAGGTCTCAAGCAGTGCTAATATCAGGTGACAAATGAATATAGATCATATAAACAAACCTTACTAGTAATAGCACTATTGACAAATCATGTGTGTATCATCTAAAGTATCGTGTTTACACGATACTTGAAGTGAAGCTGCAAATGGTCAGCAAATTTATACGTTAGCAATCCCCTAAAATGAAGCATCTAGGGACCTTAACTGAAATGTATATTTTATTCTATATACTAAAAATGAGTTGTATATGCAGTGATCCAGATATATTGAATTAAAAACAATTAAAACTATTGATGTGTCTGCATCAATGTTATTTTCAGACATGTATCCTTTACATGGGTTTCCACTCGTTAATGAATAAATACCCTATGACATTTAGAGACAGATTTACTAACATTTGTATTTTATTTTTTTCATGATTCATGTTTTTTTGTGTAAAAAAACCCCCCACAAATTTTTCTTGATTTATTAAGCACAAAACCATGGAAAAATGCTAATATAAACCCTGTCAAGATCATGTCAATAGGAGTTTTTCAAGTTGTAACAATCTAACATTTATCTCTAATTCGTGTTTTAAAGGTATTTTTTCCTTTGAAAGTCCATGAAGATTTGTGCAAAAATGTGAAAACCACTACAAATTTGTGGTTATTGTGTTCTCTTTGTTTTCATTTTGCATTTTAATTCTTTCGTGCATTTTCAATTCAGATCTTTTAATGAATGACTTGACATTCATGGTGAAAATGAGTTTAGTAATAGTTTAAAAAAAATCAGAATGTTTTTAGTGCTATGCGGAAATGTGACTGAATACACAATCGTGGGTAAGGAGTGACAGTTCAGCTTTATGCATGGAGTGACTGCCAGATATGTGACAGGACAGTTCCCAGGGAAACAGTGAAGCCGTGTAATAAAAACAGATCTTGCTTTAATATATGTACTGAATAATTTTCAGAAACCAGCAAGTCTTCATATCATGCTGTGTAGTGTCCATGCATTTACATTAAATTGGGACATGGAAATTAATCTTGTGGCCCATATTCCACAACATGATTCAGATTTGTGTTCTTTATCCTTAATTATGGCTAGTTAAGTTATGGTGTCCATGACTTTTTCAGAAAAACTGACACCCAATGAAATAAATGTGTCTGAGTGTAAGTTTTTATAATGTATTTTTAATGTGGATTGTTATGTAAAGATGGCACTGCTTAGTATTACATAGCTTGTTATCTACAAAATAGCAGGTGAAGAGACCATTCTAACTCAAATTATCCCTATTTCTGGCAGCCACAAGGGAAGTTGGAACACTCAGAGCTATATGCAATTAATGTCCTAATCACTTTCTTTGAAAACAAAACTAACTGTACAAAAAAAAACACAGCAAACTCTAGGCATCATAGGATCTGGGCATTCAAGAAAATAGCATAAACAGGTACAAAGCATTTTAAAAAATAGGAAGTAGGTAATGAACTGTCTATTACAGATGTTAAAAAAATAGAATTGCTGTCTCTTTGGAGTGAGTTCCATCACAACAAAATACAATTATGTTAAATGAACAGCATTAAAAATGATTTAAAACTAAGTTTAGCTATTGACCTTCAGCATATAGTTCAATTATAAAGTGGCTTTCTTGTTTAGTCAATAAACTACATTTCATTGAGGCAGTGTTTCCTGGAATGATCCCTGTGCCAACTGCCTGTCATGTTGCATCTAGAGCATGGGTCCCCAACCTTTTTGTACCAGTGAGTAACATTTAAATATAAAAAAGAGTTTAGGAGCAACACAAGCATTTAAAAAGTTTCTATGGGGTGACCAATAAGGAGTTATGTGATTGGTTATTTGGTAGCCCCATGCTGACTGGTAGGCTCCAGAAGGCTCTGTTTGCCAGTACACATGGGGGCTGATTCACTAAAGGTTAATGCTTAACGCATAGTTTTATGCGTTAAAAAGTGTTCAATAGTTAAGTACCGATTCATCAAAGTCATTTCGCATGCATTACTACTCATATCACATGCGCAAAAATCCTGATTATCGCAAACCGTTATTTCCATCGCATTGAGGTAATTATCGAATAGAAATAATACTAACGCATAATTCACACACATATTTGAAGTGTTAAAAGCATAAAATCTGGCAATAATTACTGTGAAACTTAACGGCTCCCAGAAGTAGGCGTTACTAAACAAAATTGCAGCTGGTGATTGTCTGTGGTGACAAGATGGAGTTTGCAGTCGGATGTTTTCAAGTATGTGATCGTCCTAGAGTGATGCATCCTCCAGTTTTCAGGGAAATGATAATTTTCAGAACGGTAGTTCAGAAAGTAACGGTTATTTGCGTAATAGTGTACGCTAATTTCGTGTGCTACAAAATTACGCATAAGAATATTGCATGCTTTAAAATAATGCTTAAAAATATGTTATCGCCAGATAAATAACGACAATAACATTGCTTCTTAATTCAGACAAGTGTCCTTTTAGTGAATTGATAATTAATTCTCAAAATATATTTTTAACGCATGCTATAAATATCACTCATTTTTCCGGCCTTTAGTGAATCAGCCCCATGGTCTTCATACCATACACATATACTTGTGTTGCTCCCCAAATCTTTTTACATATAAATGTGGTCTAGAGCAGGGATCCCCAACCAGTGGCTCACCGGCAACATCCAAGGGGTTGGTGAGCAAAATGTTGCCGGTGAGCCACTGGTTGGGGATCCCTGCTCTAGACCACATTTATATGTAAAAAGATTTGGGGAGCAACACAAGTATAAAAAAAATTCTGGGGTACCAAATAAAGGCTGTTTTTGGCTATTTGGTAGCCCCTATGTTGACTGGCAGCCTACAGGAGGCTCTGTACACCTGGTTTTATGCAACCAAAACTTGCCCCAAGTCAGGAATTCAAAAATAAGCACCTGCTTTGAGGCCACTGGGAGCAACATCCAAGGGGTTGTGTCTTCCAAGTTACTGGTTGGGGATCACCGACTTGTATTGTAAGCCCAGAAGGGCATGTAGACAATCCCCTTAATAATCTTTGTAAACAAAGGAAACAATAACAAACGACTAAATAACACAAATGGCATCAAGACGTTCTAACCACAGAAAACTTGAATATAAAAGAAAAATGCTTCATTTGCAGCTGTGACTCTCTTTAGTACAGGTAAAGTTGGGTAGTGTTGACTGGGAACTGTACCTAGTAAAAGGTAGTCTGCTCAGAAATATCAGAAATTTCTTTATGACTTGAGCCTAGCAGGAAGCAAAATGCTGCAGGGGTGGTTACTTATTATGGAAGTCTATAGATTAAGATGTTTTGTTGGGATTTTAGCTTGAATTTAGCTTGAACTGCAGTCAGCCATTGTGCAATGTTGTCTGAAGATCATTACAAATACTGCACACACACACAGCAAATGCCCCAGTACATAAATGAGTAACAAACCAGACTGACAGGGAGACAGAGTAGCAAAGTGCATGCTCTACAGCAGGGTCTGAGAAAAAGAAGCAAGGATTTAAAAGGTGCCACTTCAAGAGAGGGAAGATATACAATGTGGGTGAAAATCAAAGGTAATACACTGTATGTAAATGCATTTATTAAAGTTTAATATAAGTACAATAGGAAGAGGCATTCATTCATTTTTGTCCAGCCTAAATTAGTTATTTGGCATAACCTTGGTAACCCCAATTAAATGCAAATTTAAAACAGTGTGACCTTTAGGTCATTAATTCTGCAGAGGATTGAGGGTTTTTTTTATCTGCACTTATGTCTCAGGAGGGGAATAAACCTTCTGTATCATATTGACTTATTAATAAGGCATGAATCACTAATAAGGCAATCAAGGATACATGAAAGCATCAACTTAAAAATCAGTATTAAAGAGGATCACAGTCTGTAACATGCGTGGATATGTGTTTGCACTCTGAGTAGTAGCAAAGATTCTTTCTTCAGTAAAAGCTTATTTTTGTGTCTTTGTCTTTGTTCTTCAAAGTTATTATTATCTTCCTTTACATCCCCTATATTCTGTAGCACTTTACAGAGATTATACATCATTCACACCAGTCCCTGTCTCAGCAAAGCTAAGGCTCATGCCACACGTAGTATTCTCTGCAAGCCGAAAACCGCTTGCGGAGAATACTCCCCTATGCTTGAAACTGCATACGTAAGCATTTTCAGGCAGAAATACAGTACAATTGCCTGTACCTGAGCGTATTCATTGCCTCCTGGTGCAGGCACAAGTAGAAGTTTTTTCAACCATAGGGGTGTATTCTTAGCAAGCGTTTTTTAGTTTGTCAAGAATACGCAACATGTGGCATTAGCCTTATGTTTCAATTACTGCCACTATTTATGCCTATATGGAGGAATCTTTTTTCTAGTTCTCAAATGGTCAAAGTTCCCCTTTCTGCCTGTTACCAATTCCCATATAAGTCACAACTCTTTAGGAGTCATTTACTTATAACACCATAGTCAGTTGTATTAAAAATCCCATTCATTAAAGGTACCTGTGTCAATATGCGCTCCTTGCATTAACACAGTTGCACTTGCAAGTAATTGTAACTGGTTGGGTTAATTTCCATCATTTGCCATGAGAGCAATGTGTTTGCCTTATTCTTTCGATGCAACAGCACAGGCCACTGTGGGAACCTTTAAGTTACTACCACCTCCTAACCAGGTTCTAGCTCCATGGCTCCCATACTGGCCTGTGTCAACAGGCACAAAAGAATTAGCAAACACAATTGCATCAGGCTCAGCTGCCCCTAGTGGCCACAATGTTGCAGAAATTTGGGGAAAAAAAACCTGGTGTCTGCTGGTGTGGAGGAAAATTATCCCTTACACCTGAAGTACATTAGTGGTAACAGACATCTACTCAGAAATGCTAAAGTGAGTGTTTTAAGCTGCCATCCTGTAAGGCTCCCAGGGAATCTGACACCTTTCTCTCTCGGCTTGATGCTCCCCAGAATCATTTGCACAAACACGTGCCGACACGCTGTAACATCATTCCTCAGCGGTGCACATTGACGTGAATTTGAATTTATAAGGACTAATTCATCAAGTATTCCTTACCCAAGCTGGCTTGGTTTTACACAGTTCCTGTTCTTATTGTTGTTTCTGGTCTCCTGGTTATTGACTTCTGCCCATTCCTGACTCTGATTGTATGCTGCCTGCCCTGACTCCTTGCCTGATTTGACCACACTTCTGATTAACCCTTTCCTGTACAACACTTTGAATTTAAATCAGCAGTGTTCAGGTTCTCTGTTGGCTTCGCAATAGAAAGTTCTGGGGCCCCTAAAGGGCGTTGGTAAAGACCAGTTATGGCAGTGCTCTTCTGCTCACTAAAGGAGTGCAGTCCTACAAGCAGTCTCCAGGGTCCCTGCCTCATAGACCATGATGCTTCTGTTGCCTTTTTATATGTAGCATTTCTCATAGGCTAGTCTTCACCTTATGGTGCTAATGGTCAAATCAATCCAATTTGCCCAACTAGCTGTTTATTAACCTGGCCAAAGCTTACACCACAGGATATGCTCATGTGAGGAGCGAAAGGTAAACTTAGGAGGTTATGTAAAAAAAAGTCCTAGAACCTAGTACTAGACACAGTATTCAGTAGCACCTTCATTAAGATATTCTTCACACAGCTTCTAAACTCCTATGAAAGTAAATCTTTTGTCCTGACCATGGTTAGGATCTGGGAATGGGTAGGAAAGGGATGCATCCACTTTAGCATCAACTCTGTTCATGATATCATGATAACAGCAGAACATAGTGGAAGAACTGACAGACTTACTGCAGATTCATAAATGAATCACTTCACATATATCAAACTCCTTTTAATTGCATAAATCCACACAATTCTCACAAGGGGCCTCTCAGTTACACATTTCCAGTGCTTCTGTACCCAAGCTGGATTTCAGACTTTGGCTCCAAGGCTAATCTTGTGTGTAGCTGGTTTACAGGCCCTTGTTATTTCTGATGGTCCATTAAGAATACACAATGCATACTTCAGATCAGAGCACATTACAGCTCATATGGAACATATAATACAAATAAACTACTGCGGATGTTTAGAATAGCAAATAGCAAGGAAAAATGAATACGTTTGCTAACATAAAAGGGTGTATATACTTACATACGCTATGGGTCCTTGTGTGCCTTACCAAGTGGTCATGGCTGAGCAACATAAATTTGTCATTTTCTGTTTCTGTTTTTGTTTGTTATTTCTATATTGTTTTTAAATTACTTTTTTTAAACTATGTCACCAGAGGATATAAAAAAAAAGAGTTTAGGAGGCTAGGTTTGTGGAGGATATTCATTTAACTCTTTGATAGAGATGGCTTTAAGTTTTTCCTTCTTTTTAAAACTTGTTAAAACAAGACTGCAAAGCACAAAACATTTCATTTTTGTATATTTCTATTTACACATACAGTAGAAAGTTGGAGTTGGTATACTGTATAGCTTGCCCCAGCTGTGCCATTCTCTCTACAGGAAAACCCTATTAATAAGACAAAACTGATCCGTTTTTTAGGTCCATTTTCTTATAGTATATACAATGTATAAATATGCAGAGCAGGAATGTCCTAAGCATGCGAAACGTTGGCATTCATGCTTTATGTTCTGCCTAAGAAATACAGGGACTACTTATGAGAGAGTAGGGCATGGATATTTTTCATTAGAAGGAAATATTAAAGGCAACATCTTTCTATATTAGCTTTACCCATGCCAAACATACAGTGTGTTCCAGAGTCTATTTATATAGCTCCATTCAGTTTCTCAAAGCAGGGTACATCATGAAACAGAGGGGTCACTGGAAGGATATCTCAAAGGCGCAGCTTTGCCAGAGGGGAGATCATCGCTACTTTATACAAATACTTCCCAAGAAAGTAAACATAACCTGTACATTTTGTTTTGATGTATACCCTCAGGTACATATCCATAAAGGAGAGAAATGTTCCCTGAGCTTTCAAATAAAATGGTTCCTACAGTACAAACACCTACATAGATATAGTAATCTATCTCTTTGATGTGCTGGGTTCCAACATGTGCTTTATGTACCATATTATTAACGTTCAAAGCAATTACACATAGTACAATGATTTGCATAAAAAGACATTTCAAAATTTTATTGTCTCAGCTATTTCCTATATACACCCTATTTTCCATGGCATAAATAGACAGTGAATAAAATCAAACATGGCAAAGTCATGAAACATAAGAAGGATTTACAGCTTCCGGAGGTCATATACATTCAATATGGTGAATGACTTGTTCAGCTGTGGGTAATGAATGGCAATAAATCTGGGGTCACCCCTGCCTTTTTAAATAAACCCATATTGTAAGACACCAATTAAACTTTTATAACAAATATTTTTAAAGCAGATAATAGGTACAGAATATGGATTTCTGGGAAATATCACGCAAGTGAGCACACAGCCATAAGCAGTGATGTGTGAGGGGCATTTAAACAAAATGTAGGCATTTGCTGGCTCTGTTTCTCAAGACAATTAAAACCATCACTCTAAAGATGTAAAATGTAACTTGTATTAAAAAATCTATAAAACATCCACATACGAGTGGTATTTTTACCTTTGAGATAGCATGGCTGTTATTTCTACTAGTTTTGCTATCATTTTGTAGCCTTACGCCATGGTAGTAAGTAATTAAAGTGTTTTATTGGTGACGTCAACCAAGAGTGATATTGAACAGGTCTTTTTCTGCTCAAAAATGCATTGGCAATAGATAATAGCTTTCTCCCTGGGTAAAAAGGATATGGTAGTGTACGGAGACAAATTATGTTCTTTATTCTCCCTACTATAAGAAAGACTTATACTGCAATATTATACTACTACTGCTATCAATCTTTGCTGTCCAAGCATCTCCTGCAAGCATCTAAATAATTATCTCAAAACTTCTAAAGCAAATTAGTAATCTGCTAAAGTTAATGATAACCACATTGACAAAAATCCATGAGAAACTACAATCTTGAACTTTTCTAAAAAGTTCATATGCACATATGCAGATTTTAGATTATACTCTAGGTTTAGATTAATTAGAATGCCTTATAACGCTCTTGGACAGTTGGTCCAGAATGTGTGTTTCTGGCTCATAGCATGTTGGTGTACTTACAGATACACAAGTGTACATTTACACTTAAACAGATAACATTAGCACTTACAGATATTACAGGATTTTCACATTTAAACATGCCTGTAGAGTATACCTACAATTATTTTCATTGGGAATTTCCTGCTATAGCAATAGTTTACTCTAAAAGCATAGCATGTTGAGTTCATATTCATTAATGCATTTACAATACTATCACTGGTATTGTGGCAAAGTTGTAACCTGACCCATGATAATGTTCCTCAAATTTTCGAATAAAATAAATAATGGGTGTTGAATTCACAGTTGGGGCAACCAAATCCATTGTCTGAAGTAGTGCTTCTTTCTCTCTCACTGGGGAGGGAGCACGTGCAGCCTCGGTGCACATTGTGATCTGCCACCCATATGTGAATAAAATTTGGCATTTTACAGCCAGGATGTCACTTATATATTACAAAGAATATATATATTGTACTCACAAGTAAAAACAGGCTAAAGGTAATAACACTGGGACGTTGAAATGATTATTTTAAATATAGTTTCCATTTACACTTACAGTAAACAAAATCCTTATACCAGTTATAGGACCTGTTATCTAATATTCTCTAGACCTGGGGTTTTCTGCATATGGGATCTTTCCGTAATTTGGGTCACCAAGAAATCATTTAAACATTAAATACACCCAAAAGGATTGTTTTGCCTCCAGTAAGGATAAATTACTTAAGGGCCAAGTACAATTTACAGTTTTTAAAAATGTAATTATTTAATTAAAATGGTGCCTATGGGAGATGGCCTTCTTGAAATTCGGAGCTTTCTGGATAATGGGTTTACGGATAACAGAACCCATACCTGTATAGTAAGGAATAATAGCAAACATAGTACTGAATATTACATACATGACCACAGAACTGCTCAATGACTACAGAATTACAGACACATAAACCACAATATAAATACAAACAGTCAGATGATAGTAAGGGGACAACAGATTATTGTAAGGTAATGAAAAGTAGAGAGGAGGTGAATGGGCGATGAACTGGTTGGGTTAGGACGGTCTGGGGGTATATGATGGACTACTGCTGAAAGGACACGTTTCTAGAATGGAAATTAGCCAATAAGCACCTGATGTTTTTGAAGTGCTTATTAAAAAGGTCTCATTTATGCATTTATGCTGACCTGGAAATGCTTCCTGCTCACTTTCCTTTGAGATTCTCGAATCACCCATGTACATGGTTAAATTGCTTAGATGCACAGCCACTCAGCAATTGGATGGAACACTCTATTAAACATTGGCCAGTGTATGCTCTGTGAGATAAGCACCTCTTATTGTGCTGTGCAAGTCAATTCTACATTGAATTTCAAAATTACAAGCAAAAAAGTATTATATAAGTATTATATAAACCATGATAATATTGTACTTAAATTGTACAGTGAAACGTTAATATTGTATCCTGACTGGGAAACATCTCTGACCTTTAGAATGTATGTGTATTGATGTAATGATTAATATAATGATTATACTGGTAGAGGTAAATCTCTCCATAAAGAGCATCTGCTCCCAATCCATGGGGTGTGAATAAACCACAAGGTGATTGGTTATATGACAGATGTTTCTATACCAAACCTTTCTCAATGTCTGTACTAAGTACATTTTTTTACTGGTCTTCAATTTTTTTTTTTATTATTTCATTTTATTATTTTTTTAATCTGTTTTATCTGTTTATCTATTTGGTTGTTGGGGGTCACTAGCCCTGGCAAAAAAAATGGATCAATTATGAAGCTTCAGTTTTACTACTATTATTTTTCTTTGCTTATCTTTATATTCAGAATCTCTACTCTATTCATTTCCCATTCTGATTTCCAAACTGCTATGAGGTTGCTATGGTAAGTAACCTTAAAAACTAAATAGCAGTTTGTTTTTCAATCTTGGCAGCTGCAGATTGCAGAACGCAACAGAATGGTTTGCCACACTCCAGTATAACAAATTCACATACATTTTCTAGCAAATTCTTGCTTTTATAGCAAGTACATTATTTTACACAAAATTACACTACTTTACATAATGTTTACATTGTTTTCAGGCGAAAAACATTTTATTTTAATGTTAGCATCCCTATAATTAGCTTCATCACACCAGAGGGAATCTTGCAGTTGCATGCATTAATAAAGTATTTCTAATAAGCAGCAAACTTTCATTTATTTTCTCCCTAAAACCACAATGTGCCCACATCCCTCCATCTGTTAGTAAACTACAACTGCCTTCAGCAACAGTGACAGTCCCAATTTAATTGTCTAACACCCATGGTGTTTTAAATCACAGTTAGCTTTCAATCCTGTTACTTCTAAATGTTTCTCTATGCTAAGGAGTTTCCTTCAATAATTATAATACATTATCCACTATATCAATACAAATGGGAAACAACACAACAATTTTGTTAGTTCTAAGGCTATTCTTTCAACACTAAATGACAGGAAACAGCAATGTAGAAAATAATCAGGAACTGCTCCATCAGAAATACTGTCACCCAAATGATTATTTATGCTCTGTTATAGTATGCTGAAACCAAACACATTCTTTACCGTAATATACAGCAATGCAAATCAGTGCTATAAAATTTTACTGCACATATCTGTATTCCATCACATTCTACCAAGAGCTGCACAATCTGTTAAAACATATATTTATATTTAGTAGTTTCATACAATCTAGGCTTTAAATGCACAATTACATCCATATTAGAGAAATTGTGATCAATATATATAAATAATATCAATCAGTACAAGAACTTTAAAGTCAAAAGTAGCAAAACAGCTCATCTAATCACTTCATGTTATACAATATGTTTTTACATATTAATACAGGTATGGGGATGCAATATTCCAGAAACTTGCTATCCTGAAAGCTCTGAATTACGTGAAGGCCATAGACTCTATTTTTTTTTTTATTAATTATTTTCAAATACAGGTATAGGACCTGTTATCCAGAATGCTCGGGACCAAGGGTATTCCGGATAAGGGGTCTTTCCATAATTTGGATCTCCATACCTTAAGTCTACTAAAGAATCAATAAAATATTAATTAAACCCTATGGGATTGTTTTGCCTCCAATAAGGATTATTTATATCTTAGTTGGGATCAATAACAAGGTACAGTTTTATTACTACAGAGAAAAAGGAAATCCGTTTTAAAATTCTGAATTATTTGATTAAAATGGAGTCTATGGGAGACAGGCATTCCGTAATTTGGAGCTTTCTGGATAACAGGTTTTTTTTTAAAAAAATAATCCTGTTTTAATATAACAGTACCTTGTACTTGATCCTAACTAAGATATACTTATTCCATTGGTGGAAAACCAATCATATTGGCTTTAATCAATGCCTAAATTAATTTTTAGCAAACTTAAGGAGGTGATCCAAATTATGGAAATACTTATTTGTGAAACCCCAGGCCCTGAGCATTCTGGATAACAGGTCCCATATCTGTACTGAATATTTGTGGCTTATTTTCTTGATTGTGAACATACAGTAGATTCTAGTTTGTAGTGCTTGGTTCATCTTTAAAAGCAAATGCTTTATTTCCACTTTTTCGAGTCTCAGAATAGGAAATTCAGAATAGGGAATAGAAATGCTAATGAAATATATTTATGTGCATTTGTATGTTGTACACAGGTAATGGGAAGCAATACAGCAGATGCTTTTATACAGGAATGTGGCAAAGGTGAGCATCTAAATAGCAACATATCAATCAAAGAGAAGACATTAACTATACTTGCTGAATTTCAAAGAAATAACCCTCTGTGTTATAATCCCAGTTTATTAAGTAGTCCTATTAAGGTAAAATCACAGAAAGTCTGCAGACCGTGTGTTTGTTCCCCAGGAGATTGATCACCTTTCCATAAGTTTAGGCCAGAACATGATTCATAGTGCTGGCTACATGTAAGTAAATAACATTGCTCCCCTCATGGTGTGTGGGAAATTCACTTGCGGAGAAACACTCTATTTAGCAGAGCGGTACATGATTAAACATTACAGAAAGGTACAGCCAGTCCTCATAGTGCCCAGTGTCCAATTTGTCTACGAAAGTAGCTACATACAACGTATTCTTGTTTTTTCCCTTATAAAAGTCTTAAGTCATTTTACAATGTAGTAATGTGTCTGTTAGACTGGATTTAGGAGTTCTCATTAAAAAGCACTTTTTACCAAATGTACCGTCACTAAATCTGTACTTATCACAACCAATAATATTAATCATCCTAATATCCTGCAGTTAAAAGGATGATTGGCACACAAAACAAGAACCTATTTTATGTAACCCATGAGCATGCTATTCTGTGCCTCTCTTTCACAAAACCTTATGGTATACCTATGGTATCTGTTATATGGAAACCCGTTATACAAAAAGCTCTGAATTACAGGAAGGTCATCTCTCATTTGAAAACTGATTTCCTTTTTCTCTGAAATAGCAAAACAGTACACTGTACTTGGTCCCAAATAAGATAATTTATCCATATTAAAGCAAAACAATCCTGTTGGGTGAATTTCATGTTTAAATTATTTTTCAGCACACTTAAAGTATGGAGATCCAAATTATGGAAGACCCCTTATTTGGAAAGTCCCAGGTCCTGAGCATTCTGGATTACAGGTCCCATACCCGTAGTTTGGAAAAGTCAGTAATAAATGAAAGTGTTAAAGTTAAGAAATACAGAACAAAATCTGTTCTCTCCAGTGGTAAGGGTATATCTAACTAACTATTCTATAGCCTAAACCCACATAACATTGTTCTTTAAGGAGGCACAGTAAATGATTGGGTCAGTATATTAAACACTGTCATGTCCAAAATGATAGCTGGTTTCAACTACTGTTTAACCCCCCAGCCTCACCAATTAATGACTTAAAGATATCTGCCACCCAATGGGTATTTTCCTTACAGCTATAAATAAAAATGTAATATTTGCTCTTGCAATACACACTTAAGCTTTCCGTATCCCATTCAGCTGAACTGTTTACTGGACACTGAAAAAGACCAGAAAGCAATTTTGGCAATAAACAATGTGATACATTACACGGGGCTGCTGTGTATTGCTGACCACTGAGGGAAAACAACAACCTTTTAGTATGAAATGAACTTGGTTTAAGTGCTTTTAGAGTGTATGCGATGTGGTGGAATGACCTATAAGATTATGTATTTCGATAATTCAATGGTTTCCCTCTAATGTCTATAACCAGTAATGGGGTTAAAAAGAAGAAGGTCCATTCTTCAACCAACAAAGTGTGTAAGGCTTTCCACCTTCTATTTATTATATCTCTAACAGTTTTTCAGTCAACTTACAGTAACAGCTTTCTATCACTCTCTCTCATGTCAAAAATGTATGTATAGATATAAATACATAGAATAACATTTAGCTATCCATTCTGTATATCCATTAGCTTATATCAAGTAATATACCTGTTAATCTGTCTATAGACCTACATCCTATCTATATCTTTTTTTTATAGCTTGAATGTCATAAAACTTCATGTGGCATCCAAGACATGTATATTTATAACAAGAAGGAAGCTTATTCGAATAAAGCCAAAAAGTGATAAATATGCACCACTTTACTTACGATTGAGAGTGATAACCCAAGAGAGGTAGAGAAGGGATCCAGGTGGCATATCTCCAGCCTGGCAGAAGTAAATCAGAAAGGAGAAGTCTGTGTGGCTGTGATAGGGAAAGCCAGTGAGAGTAGCGGCAGGGGCTCCCCGGGGTGGCTGCTGTTGCCTCTGTCGGTGCGTCTGTGCTGCGGTGCGTTATTGCACTCAGTGTGTACACTCTCAGCTGTTGCACAGACATGAGGAGCCAGTGATTCAGGGAAGACCGAAGGAAAGGCTGGGGGAGGAGTGAAGGGGAACTGCAGGGCGGCTCATTCGCTCACTGGAAGTTTCACATTGAGAACACACTGTCACCTCGGTGCACATGAAGAGCCCATAAGGGCTGTGTGGCTAATCTGCCGGACCAAACCAGTCGGGGGGGGGGGGGGGTGATGGAAAACAGTAGGCTGCTGGAGAGGTGAGAAATCTGGGGACAGGGCTAGGCTTAACGAAAGGTAAAGCGATAGCAAACAGAGAGGGAACGTAATTAACCTGTGCTGTTTCCTGAGCCACCTGCGCTGTACCAGAGAGACGGATTTCCCTGAGAATGGAGCAGCCGAGCAGCATTTCTCCTCAGGAGCAATAACTAAAGGGCTGAGGAGGAAGATAGTGATATAAAGAGGCACTGGAATCCCAGACTTTATCCATGCAAGGTACGTGCTCATTTGGCAAATCCCCATGCTCCCCTACTGCTCTAAAGTCCTTACAGTTTGCCTCCCCACATCATTCAGTCTCCTCATTAGTTATGAGCAAAATATTTGACAGTCACTGGCTCATTATCCACATAATCCACTAATTATCCACTAATGCATGGCAAACAAGCAAGGGGTGTATTGAGGTGCTGCCCCAGGCACTGGCCCTATATACACCCCTACATTGTGCGCCGAACCCCCCTAGCTCCGTTGCTGGGTTTTCTATGGAAATCCGTGGCATAGACTGGGGGCATTTTTTTTTAAATAAAGTGAGGAAATATAGGCACCCGAGGGCAGCCCCCCAAAACCTGCCACCCCATGCCTAGGGTGCCTTATTATAAATATGCCCCTGCATGCAAGCTGTGTGAGCAATTAAGCTGAGCTCCACTCTAAATGGGCAAGCTTCAGGTTAACTGCCACCCCCTGGGCTGCATAGGGACCTTGGGGTCCACAGTGGCCACAGCAGGGTTTTCCCTGGATGGAACCCATATAAACAGTCAGGCTTCTGGGTCTCAGGGTGGTACCTATCTCTGATTGCAGGTACAATCCCTACAAATAAAAGAACAACAGCATACTTCTCCATATTTGAAAAATAGAAAGGGGGACAAAACAATCTGCAATGCATACCACAGCAAAATATATCAGACCATACCCCGAAATGACAAGCGCATTTAAAAAAAAAAAAAAACACACCTGACCAGCATCAGATACACAAAGTGCGTTTTAAGATAGACACAATGGGCCACACCATTTTATGGCATATTTATGGTATTGTAGCCCTGAGCATTCTACCTCACAGTGTGACACCTGCATGTCATGACAGTGTTCCACAAGCTACACCTCAGCATTTCAAGCCTTCTATTGGGAATCTACCCATAAGGCCACAGTGCATAGTACATAGCAGCAGTAGCACCAGTGTTCCTACAGTTGTGAATGCAGGCTGTTTTGCATGTGATTTTAAATGATCCCATGTATGAAATGGGATTCACTTCACACTTGTCAAGGCAATGACCTTGGGTACAGGAAGGTGAGCATTTTTAAATAATTTAAAGCTCAGTATATGTCCAGCACTTCGCTTACCTCCGTCACGGCTGGGAGTCATTACATTTAAGGGCTATGACATTCACTGATGGGATGGCACCGAAGTCGCCAAAGTTGCCTTGAGGGGAAACATATATAATAAAATACCCCTTAATCCTTAAATACTTCATTCAGTGCTGTAAACTCAGTGTTTGCTGAATTGTGTTTCACTTTTTTACTTCTCTTACAAAGCTTCAGCTCTTTTTCTTTGCTGCCCATATACTGCTGTTCTCCTCCCTGTGCACTCCAACCCCCCTCTTCAGCTTTCTGACTACCCCCTCCATGCTTAGTCCTCCGTCTGCTGCTGCCATCCCCTGTCAGTGTTTATTCCCCTTCCCTCCACTTTTAACAAAGTGAATCTCTCTTCAAGCATGTTCCTGTGACTAGGATTTTTTAGCATTGTATCAGACCTCCATTCTTCCGGCTCTGTTCCCTTTGCATCCTCCTCCCCAGCACAGTTTCCAGGTATAATATTTAAAACCAGCCCAAAATCAGTCACTAAACCAGCCAAAACTCATTTTAAAATTATCCCAAAAATATCCCAACATGTGCAGTGAAAAAAAACCTAAAGAATATACAAACCGGATTCCAAAAAAGTTGGGACACTAAACAAATTGTGAATAAAAACTGAACGCAATGATGTGGAGGTGCCAACTTCTAATATTGTATTCAGAATAGAACATAAATCACGGAACAAAAGTTTAAACTGAGAAAATGTACCATTTTAAGGGAAAAATATGTTGATTCAGAATTTCATGGTGTCAACAAATCCCAAAAAAGTTGGGACAAGGCCATTTTCACCACTGTGTGGCATCTCCCCTTCTTCTTACAACACTCAACAGACGTCTGGGGACCGAGGAAACCAGTTTCTCAAGTTTAGGAATAGGAATGCTCTCCCATTCTTGTCTAATACAGGCCTCTAACTGTTCAATCATCTTGGGCCTTCTTTGTCGCACCTTCCTCTTTATGATGCGCCAAATGTTCTCTATAGGTGAAAGATCTGGACTGCAGACTGGATATTTCAGTACCCGGATCCTTCTCCTACGCAGCCATGATGTTGTGATTGATGCAGAATGTGGTCTGGCATTATCTTGTTGAAAAATGCAGGGTCTTCCCTGAAAGAGATGACGTCTGGATGGGAGCATATGTTGTTCTAGAACCTGAATATATTTTTCTGCATTGATGCTGCCTTTCCAGACATGCAAGCTGCCCATGCCACACGCACTCATGCAACCCCATACCATCAGAGATGCAGGCTTCTGAACTGAGTGTTGATAACAACTTGGGTTGTCCTTGTCCTCTTTGGTCCGGATGACATGGCGTCCCAGATTTCCAAAATGAACTTCGAATCGTGACTCATCTGACCACAGAACAGTCTTCCATTTTGCCACACTCCATTTTAAATGATCCCTGGCCCAGTGAAAACGCCTGAGCTTGTGGATCTTGCTTAGAAATGGCTTCTTCTTTGCACTGTAGAGTTTCAGCTGGCAACGGTGGATGGCACGGTGGATTGTGTTCGCTGACAATGGTTTCTGGAAGTATTCCTGAGCCCATTCTGTGATTTCCTTTACAGTAGCATTCCTGTTTGTGGTGTAGTGTCGTTTAAGGGCCCGGAGATCACGGGCATCCAGTATGGTTTTACGGCCTTGACCCTTACGTACAGAGATTGTTCCAGATTCTCTGAATCTTCGGATGATGTTATGCACAGTTGATGATGATAGATGCAAAATCTTTGCAATTTTTCACTGGGTTACACCTTTCTGATATTGCTACACTATCTTTCTGCGCAACATTGTGGGAATTGGTAATCCTCTACCCATCTTGGCTTCTGAGAGACACTGCCACTCTGAGAAGCTCTTTTTATACCGAATCATGTTGCCAATTGACCTAATTAGTGTTATTTGGTCTTCCAGCTCTTCGTTATGCTCAAATGTACTTTTTCCAGCCTCTTATTGCTACTTGTCCCAACTTTTTGGGGATTTGTTGACACCATGAAATTCTGAATCAACATATTTTTCCCTTAAAATGGTACATTTTCTCAGTTTAAACGTTTGTTCCTTGATTTATGTTCTATTCTGAATAAAATATTAGAAGTTGGCACCTCCGCATCATTGCATTCAGTTTTTATTCACAATTTGTTTAGTGTCCCAACTTTTTTGGAATCCGGTTTGTATGAAAAAGATAACTTCTCATAGCCATTTCAACCATTTCAACCCTCATAATTAATTAATCAGAAGAGTACACAAAATCATCACATTTCAACCTACCAAAGCGCAAGTGCCAGTAATATTTACAGGAGTCCAGCTTGGCAGCATAATTGTCAAACTCATAAATGGTATTCAGGTGATACAAAAAATGCACTCAGCACACCATTATTCTGAATAGCATTTGTGCATCACCAAAGCACTAGGGTTTGCAACAATGCAATTACATTGTGTTTCTTTACACTTATTATTACTTTGAATACCATTTGTGTAAAACCAGGAATTAAGTTTTGCACCAATGTGGAGGGAGGTGACTTGTCATGGTAGGCATGGCCTAATCTCAGATCTCAGTAACCTTAAAAAAGACACAAAAATCATTTTAGTTGTGTACACACATGCTAAGTAACATCAAATCATGTACAGCAGTACTTTGTTAACTTACTCAAAAATAATTATGCCTGGTGCATACTCACAGAGATGGTGTCTTTACCCGTTGGAAGTCAAAGAACATCATCCCACCTGCCCTTCTTTAAGAAAGATGAGTGTGGGGAATGGTTATGTTGTCCCAGCTTGCGGAGGAATGCTTGCTAGGGCGTGGGGGCCAATGTTTGGCCCATGGATGTCAAAGGTGGATGGTAAACTCCTTGAACAAGGGTTCCAGGAGGGTGGTGTATTATGGTTCTCCTGTTCTTGCTTGCCTATCTGACTTAGAAGCTGGCCGGCATGCAGGCCCAGTCTGGGATTCAAAATATGCCCTAGCATTTTAAGAACACATAGGCCTACAGTCCCCTCCATGCTAGCCCGCTAAATTTTAACTGACTGTGCCATCTTACAGCAGCCCCTTTGGCATTTGCCAGAATCCACAGATTGTCAGTCTAGGCAGGCAACCATTGTTGGTGGTTTCTTACTTAGCAAGCTTCCCAGTGGGGGTATAACATGTAATATTGTTTCATGTTACTGGTTAAAATGTTTCAGGAAAGGTAAAAACTAAGTAAGCTTTATCAGAAAGGTCTATGTCTATACCGCCATAAGCACTTACAGTAATGCTGGTCTGAGTCCTCTATTAAAAGAAACACAGGATTTCTTGTTTTCTTTTTTTGTGAACATGTTCTTCAGTATCAGATTTCCTCTCTTTTAGGGCTCCTTCAGGTTTGCGGAATGAGTCTGCTCAGTTCTGTCCTCTCTCCCTCTCCCCCTTCCTTCTCCTCCTCCCCCCTCCCATAAGAATGCATAAGAACTCACTCCCCCCGCCATTAGGAATGTGTGATCTATAACTGCAGCAGGAAGCTACAAAGACCAAGACCAAGCTAAAATGGCAGCTGGTATTGGAGGGAACTTCTAGGGCTCTTTGCTCAGGTATAGTAAAGCTTTCTGCTGAATACATATAACCTTCTAGGTGGCACTAATGTGGCGAATCTATTGGCAGTAAAATGCAAAAATGACTTTCATTCTTCTTTAACTTACATTTAACTTATATTTTTTTATCTTATTGTCTGTTTAATAAAACCTGTGTCCTGTTTACATTCCATCCTGGATGTCTTTATTATCTCCAATAAGAGCTTGGTAAGATGGGGGAACTGGTATATGCAGGGAATGTAGTAAGGAGGCCTGCCAGACTGACGCTGGACAGTCAGGAACTGTGGCTGTTTACGTGACAAAAAGTCACGTGATTTTTAGGATTCGCATTCAGTTTGGCAAAGAGCGTGAAGTTATGTAAGTTTCTATGAAAGTAACATTCATTTTTGCATACGTTATGTAAATTGCGTAAGTGTAGGTTCTCAGTGATATTGCTCTGGGGCCCAATAACCAGTCATTCCACTGCTGAAATTTCATGTTGGAGACACAAATAAAATTAAGTAAATATCTCCCAAAATAAACAGCTGATGTTTCACTATAATAATCAGTTCATATAAATAGTTTAAATCAATAATAAATGTGCTAATACGTCATTCAGTTGATTGGAGGGAAGTCAAATGTTTAACTCATTGGTGAATGAGTTTCTATGCAAGTTACGCCAGTTTCTAGGCAACTTTTGCAGGTTACGTAAATTGCGTGAAGCAGATTTTCATGGTGCCGAGCACAACAGGACCCATTCTCCCCCCCGATGGTGGCCCTGCCTATAGTAGCAGTGGGATAATAGCCTCTGGGAAGAGACTGTGGCTGTGGGATAGCAGGTATAGTAGGGAGAGATGGTGCCTATAGTAGCAGTGGGGGGATAATAGCCTCTGGGAAGGGATTGTGGCTGTATGATAGCAGATATAGCAGGGAGAGATGGTGCCTATAGTAGCAGTGGGATAATAGCCTCTGGGAAGGGACTGTGGCTGTGGGATAGCAGGTATAGTAGGGAGAGATGGTGCCTATAGTAGCAGTGGGATAATAGCCTCTGGGAAGGGACTGTGGCTGTGGGATAGCAGGTATTGTAGGGAGAGATGGTGCCTATAGTAGCAGTGGGGGGATAATAGCCTCTGGGAAGGGACTGTGGCTGTGGGATAGCAGGTATAGTAGGGAGAGATGGTGCCTATAGTAGCAGTGGGGGGATAATAGCCTCTGGGAAGGGACTGTGGCTGTGGGATAGCAGGTATAGTAGGGAGAGATGGTGCCTATAGTAGCAGTGGGGGGATAATAGCCTCTGGGAAGGGACTGTGGTGAGGGATAGCAGGTATAGTAGGGAGAGATGGTGCCTATAGTAGCAGTGGGATAATAGCCTCTGGGAAGGGACTGTGGCTGTGGGATAGCAGGTATTGTAGGGAGAGATGGTGCCTATAGTAGCAGTGGGGGGATAATAGCCTCTGGGAAGGGACTGTGGCTGTGGGATAGCAGGTATAGTAGGGAGAGATGGTGCCTATAGTAGCAGTGAGATATTAGCCTCTGGGAAAGAACTGTGCCTGTGGGATAACATGTACAGTAGGATAAGATGATCAATAGGGAAGGAACTGGGGCTGTTGGGTAGCAGATGTATAAGGACAAGATGACAGCAGTATTTTGCTATGTACATTGTTGCCCAACTTGTAGTAAAGTTCTGCCCTTGTTGGGGGCATTGAATCAACAACAACTGAATGGACTGTTCATTTTTTTTATAGCTAGATGAATAATGGCCTCGCAAAGTCTATCTTGCTGAGCTGTGCTCTGTTAGTACTAAAGAGACCTCTAAATAAAATACTTTTCAGGAGCTGCTAAGGGCCAATATTTCACATCAGTTATAACAGGAGGATCATGCATCAATGTTCATTTTAACAAGCACTATGGCAGGGGAATGTGACAGCCGGGTGGGTGGTGTAGTTCGCTCTGTGCCCCAAATTTTGGCCAGAGGCACGGTGCCTTATAGTTACGACTGTGTAACACTAGGATGTTCAGCTAAAGGCTACATCTTACTGCCATTTTCTGTCATATCATTTTTCTTAAAATCTGTGGCCCACACAGATCTGCATTGAAATGAACAAGCATCTGGGATACAGTTGTCCATAGTGTGTTTAAATGTGATAAGGATGTCTCTGGGGCAAGGACTGTGAATAAAAAAATGTGCTGCAAAGTACTGCTTAAAAGGGTGGCGCTATATAAAGGATAATAATATTAATTGTAGAAATATTAACAGCATGTATTGTATGCACTTCCACTTCTTTCCCAGGCAGCTTACTACCGTGGGCTCCCTGGGACTGTATTCCAGTTGTATTAAAAGAAATTAGCACAGGCAGAAGTGTGAACAACTCGTCTTTTTTGCAACTTTTCTGCTTTGAAAATGGGGTCACTGACCCCGGCAGCCAAAGATCTATTGCTCTGTGAGCTTACAATTTTATGATTATTGTTACATTTATCCTTTATCTTTATATTATCTCTCGCCTATATATATTTCAGTCTTTTATTTAAACCTAAGCCAGGTTGCTATGGTAAACAATACTCTAGCAACCAGACATCTGCTGAAATTCCAAACTGTAGAGCTGCTTTACAAAAAGTGAAATAACTGAAAAATTGCACAAAATAAAATATTAAAACCATTTGCAAATTGTCTCAGAATATCAATGTGTATGTCATACAAAAAGCTAATTTAAAGGAGAACTAAACCCTAAAATTAATATGGTTAAAAATGGCATATTTTATGTAATGAACTTATTGCACCAGTGTAAAGTTTCAGGATTTCAATAGCAGCAATGATCCAGGTCTTTACAGTTGACACAGGGGCATCTTGGAAAGTGTATGTGGGCTCTGGGCAGCTGTTGAGAAGCTAAGCTTAGGGGCTGTCACAAAACTTCAAGCAGAAAATGAGGTTGGCCTGTCATATAAGCTGATGCTACAGGGCTGATTATTAATTTCTAATGCTAATTGCACTGGTTTCAGAGCTGCCATGCAGTAATTATGTGTGTTAATTACTAATTAGCCTTATATTTTGACATTTATATTGTGTATATACAGAATTTCATGTGTCGGTTCCTAAGCTCAGGTAAGTGACAGCAGCACAGAACATGTGCAGTGAATCAGCAGAAAAGAAGATGGAGAGTTACTGAGGGAATTTTCAAAGGCACAGATCTTTCCTGCTAAAGGATTGTGGTTGCCTTGGGTCGGTACAGAAGCCCAAAACATAATGTACAACATTTCCAGCCTACTTCTAGTTACGCTTTAGTTTTCCTTTAAAGGTGAACTAACCCTTTAAGTTTATTATCATTTTGTACCCTGGTCAGAAAACCTTTGTACATTTTTTCAAATTTGTGGAGTTGATTTATTCTTTAGTATACTTTAGATCACTTTAGTATCTCTGCTGAAATTTTCAAAGACTCTAGAAACCGAAGAAAACATAATGCACTGCAGCACTTAATTCAGAATCTATTATTTAACAGTCTTTAAAGCCACATGAGATCCATTTTATACTGAAAAGAGCATTCACAAGGCTTTAAAAGTTCAAGCAGAACACATTATGTTTATTTTGTGCTTTTAAAGATCCCCATTGCTTTTAATGCCCAGCATCTATCCCACAAGAAATACTTTAATGTATTTATCACTTATCACCAAGGGTGACAGAATGTGGATATTCACATAGACTCAATACTGTGACTAATTTTAGGACATGCAGTAAGCTAGGCTAGAATGGCAGAATTACATACATCTCTATATCTTTTCTTTACTTGCACCTATGCCCAAGCAACATTTAGTACATATGGGGGCCTCTGTTTACCTAATTAGCATTGTTTACTTCAGTGACTTCCAGTTCATATGAATAATTAAGCCTTAACAAACTGCAGGAGGTTCACATCAAAGGCAAAAAATAAGTAACGCATATGGGCAGTATTAAAAACACACACAAAATAACTGTGTGTGGCTCAACAACAAACCAACTATTCAGGACACTTTCTCCCATATGAGTGCCTCCAGTCTTTAAAGGAACAGTTCAGTTTAAAAATGAAACTGGGTAAATGGATAGACTGCGCAAAATAAAAAATATTTGTAATATACTTAGTTGGGCAAATATGTAATCTATAAAGGCTGAAGTGAGCAGATGTCTAACATAATAGTCAGAACTCTACTTCCTGCTTTTAGCTCTCTAACCTGTTAGTTAGTCAGTGACTTTATGGGCAGTCTGAAGCCTTGATGTGAGTAGGGTAAAAAAGGTTCTGTTAAAAGGGCCAGATTCAGTTACATGAGAAAAGGTCATTTTTAGGGATGGACCGAATCTAGGATTTGGTTTGGGATTTGCCCAAGATTTGGCCTTTTGGGGCAGGATTCGGCTGAATCCATGCCTCTGGCCAAACCAAATCCGAATCCTAAAAAATCACGTGACTTTTTGTCACGTAAATACAGAAGTTGAAATTTTTTCCCATTCTTCCCAGATTTAACCCTTCCTTCCCCTTTATCACATGAAAAATCGGTGAGATTCACTTTGGTTTAAAAAAAATAAATAAAACATGATACATTTGAGATTTTGTAAATCTACCCCTAATTGTAGGGTCCTCTGTGAAAATATTAATAATCTTATTTCTCTTGTTTTGAAGGTGAAGAGATATTTACTCTGGTCGGACTTGTGTATTTTTTGTTTTTTAGGACACTACCACTCTTCCCTGTGAGAAAAAGTCCTTATTCTTATTCTTTTGCTGTAATTCTCTAATTCTCTATCTAATGGAAGTCACTACTAATGTATAAATAAGCCGGTTTACGTAGGGAACACAATGGCCTTAATTTTTCTTCAGAATTTCTTGTGACATGGTACGACCCTGTCATACTCTTAAAAACAGAATAAATAGAAATACACCTCTTCATCATTGTAAACGATTTATTTCTAGTATTCTGTTTAATTTATGCATAAATTACTCATTCATAACAGGAGTCCTTTGTATGGCCTTTCAGGTTTTAACAAGTGAAGTAATTGGCGACAAATCTTTTTACATATGCTTTCCCTCTCTTTAACCAAGGTTTCTGCATTAAATATTCTGCATTGATGTCAAAGTGATTCTTTTAGAATCAGCAATAGCATGACCTAATCTTACAGATGTCATGGAATAATCTTTAGAACCGACCAAAGGGCCAGACAGTGGAAATTACTGGCCTTATTGACGTCTAATGAAAAATAAAAACAAAAGAATGGAATTTAAACAAACAGAAAAAAGGGTGTACACTGGAGGCTCTTGCAGTTTGGAGTAACAATAGTTCTAGAAATACAGCAAAGAGTGGTGGTATACTGTATATTGCTCCATAAGGCTACATTGTTACTGTTATTGTTACTTTGCATTACTTTCTTTCCATTCAGGTCTCTCCTGTTCATCTTCCAGTCTCTCATTTAAACCACTGCCTGATAGTTGAATTTTCAAACTGGAGTGCTGATAAAAAAAAAAAGCTAAATAATGCTATAACTATAAAAAATAAGAACTTAAGATCAACTGCAAATTAAAAACTAATTTAAAGGTAAACTACCCCATAAGCTAGAACAAGGCAGAAAGGATAAAAAAAATAAATAATTGATGAACTGGGTGGGTTATGGCAGTGTTCAAGAAGGTGGGACCAGGAATGCACCACAGGACAGAGAGAAGTTGGAAATTTACACGATGCCACCAATCCCAGCAAAAGGTAAAGTCATTGCAAGTACTGTTCTTAGCTATTCTTTTATTAATTTTTTTCAAACATTTTTTATTTCTGTACATAGATAACAAGATTTCCTGCAAGGAATTCCCTTTGCAAAAGGGTTGCTGAAGCTCTGCAGAACAGCATTGAAAAGGTTAAAGCTGTAAAGTTGCCAGAATGAATTGCCACGTGTTAATGTTAAAATGTTAAAACCCAACGTTCTCCAACTTTATAATCTATGTTAGAGAATGGATTTTGTATAAATTTATGCTTGGCCAATATTTATTTATATTTTATTTCTTTGAACCCAGTAATTCACATAATATTTTCAATATTTTTGCTTTCGGTTATTTTTCCTCTAGCTTTTCTAAACAGCTCTATTAAATTATATTTTAAATTGTTCTATGTCTTTATTAGTACTACTAATTGTACTTTTATAATAAAAAGCAGCATTGAAAAAATGAACCTTCATTATTATTATTTCATACAAAATAGAAAGCCCATAGAATTCATAAACACAGCATAAAGTTGTCATTTGATCTGAAAAGCACTGGAAAGAAATGAAGAAGTTAACAAAGGTACTGTGTTTAAATCTTCACAGAATGTGATTAGGCTATGCTATTTAATCTTTATATCATCAATAATTTTATATTCTGAAGAAGCCAGTGTTACTCAAAGTAAATTAAAAGCAGTTTTCTCCTGTCTACTGCTTATTTCTGCCTAGTCTATTGTATATTTATTGTATATTTGGTCTATTGTATATTTGCCCTATCTATCTAGCTACATATCTGTCATCTATCTGTTTGTGTGACTGTGTGTATGCCTTCTTATAAACATATTAGTTTGCAATCATGCAGGTAGAAAAAATGATGCATGATACCAATATTTTATTACAAAGGAGGAAAGGTCAGCATTTTTATCTTGATACGGTGACAATCCTATGTGCAATATCATACTATGGGGCAAATTTATCAAAGTACCATTGCTTCTAAATACAAAAAATTTGTATTCTTTAAGTTTTCATATTGTGTGGTTTTTTTTGCGACTTTTTCATTAATTTGCGCGACTTTTTCATACTTTGCGGCAATTTGTGCGACAAAATCAAATTTTTCGCAACGAGTGCGAAAGTTTTGGATTCATTAAAGCTTCATTATTGTGACTTTCCTTGGGCCAGGTTGGAGCTGCAGAGTGACATTGAGTCCTATGGGAGGCTTCCAAAAACATGCACAGAAAGATCAAAGTCAGAAAGGTTTTCCCACTGTTTACGATCGTTCGGATACAAAAATTTAGTGACTTTCGGAACGCCATTACGATATTATTGTGACTATTATGATTTTTTTGTAAGCATTTTCGTGACATTTCCGATCATCAGAAATTATCGTATCTATTCCGAATTTTACCCATTTCGGGATTCGAACTCGTACTTGAATGAATGAATCTGCCCCTGTCTGTAATATGTTGGCTATCTAAATGTGAAGATCATTTACCAATCATATTGCTTTACTACCTGCTCTGGCACCAGGTTCCTAAAGCTGTTTAAATATAATGCTGAGAAAAATTCCGGTATGTTCCACAGGATTAAACCTTTTACCCTTTTACATCCAGCATTGGGATATTGATCCCTGATACTGAGCTGCCCATGTCACAAGCTCTCTGCCTCAGAACTCCATTAACTACTCTAAAGGGGGATTTCACAGAGCTGATTCCTATATAATCTTTCGAAAAAACAAGGACAGCAACTGTAATAATAGAATAAATAAAATAATAATAGCGAATATTTTGGAGCATTACATTAATGAATGTTTTGGAGGAGAAGTCATTAAAAAGAAATGAAAGTCTAACTTTTATATTCATGTCCCAAGGTCACAATTGTAAGACACCCCAAAAATATAATTCTTTCATTTGAAGTTGCTTATTGAAGAGAAAAGTGTTCTTTTCATGTTGAATGGCTTTTGAACACTTTCTATAGGAATAAAGTATCATGAAATAAAATACAGTAAAAAATGTCGGCACTCACAGGATTTGCACAATAGTACTTACAAACACATGAAATAAAATACAATATAAAAGAGAACTGACAAGATGACAAATTATGTTTAACCTAAAACTGGAAGCTTTCATCACATTTCTGCAAGTTCTTTTTGAAAAAAAACTACATAGGGATAAAGATTATAATCATTATGCTTAATTTATTTTGAGGACTCGGCATAAAACTATCTTTCAGAGGCCTCTGGGCTATTTATACACCCTTTACTTATGTTTTAGGCTACAATGGGCACTTGAGCAGCTGGGGAAGACGGACAAAATTATGCCCTAAAAATATCCATATATGCTTAATCTATAAATGTTGGCGAAACGCAAATGCTTGTGCTCCAATCTTTTTATAATATGATGCTTAGGATGCCATTTTGCACTTTACATTGCTTGTCCACGGGATGTACCAGGTAGTACCTACAGGTTGTTTACATTGGCATTTTTGTCCCTTGCTTAGGCTGGGGTCTTTTTAAAACATACAGGCAGGTAAACTGGTTCTTGATAAGATTGACCATAGTGTGTGTGTGATAGGGACCTGAGATTGTAAGCTCCACTGGGGCATGTACTGCTGTGAATGATGTATAATTTCTGTAAATCACTGAAAAATATGTTGGTGCTATATATATACTGTATATATACTGTATATATTTATGACGAGTATTAATAATATATATTTTATATTATATATTTGATTTATAATAGTCTAATAGCATAGTAGTCACTTGGTGGGTGATTTATTAAAGTTTCTGACTTTTAATAGTATGATTGGAAAAAATTTGTATTAAATGCGAAAATTTCTGATGTGTGTTAATTGCTCGAAAATTCATGGTCATATGAAAATATTGTGGTACAATCCGAAATTTTCGTATTCGAATGATCATAAACGGTGCAAAAAACTTTTTGTTTTTGAAAGCCTTCCATAGGACTCAATGGCAATCTGCAGCTCCAGCCTGGCCAAGGGAAAGTCACGATACCGAAGCTTGAATGAATAACAAAACTTTCGTACTTGTTGTGACAAATACGATTTTGTGGCACAAACTGTAACAAAGCACGAAAAGGTTGTGGAAAATTAACGAAAAAAACGCAGAAAATACACACAGTTCTAGAAGTTAGAAAAAATACAATTTTTTTCCATTCATACTTATTCAGACTTTATTGAATGGGCCCCTTGTTGTAATCTCTTAGCAGGCTTCTCTACAGCTGTTTATTGTTTCTTACTTCACTTAACATATTATGGCCTAAGTCAAGACTTACAGAAAAACTTTGGGCCTTAGGGCAAATACACATGGAGCTACTTAGTAGCAGCTACTTGTCATGGCTACTAAGCCCCAGAAAATACCCATAGACAGTACAGAGAATTGCCTACAGTACTGAGAATTGCCATTGTCTGTTTTACTAGCCGTGACTAGTAGCTGCTACTAGAGTTTTCCCTCTTACATGTTTTTTGACATCTAAGACCAGACTTTGACGTATAAGCCAACTGGATTCCAACCAGATACAAGGTCTTAGCTGTTTTTAATAATTAGGACCAAATATAATAGCTATAGAGAAAATCTGTAGCAGAACAGCTAACTGTGCTTTGTTATTGCCTTTATGAACAAAGATATGTAAAAAAAAAACAGGACAAGAAAAAAATCCATCTGGGTATAAATGTAGCTGTGGTGCTATTCTCAAAAGTGGTATGTATTTCAAAACATGTTTGTTCTCAGCCGTGTTGTAATATATTCTGTGATTACATCAAATTCATTATTTTGTGACTTTTTTTCATATTTGTCCATTGCTTCATTTGGTTCATAGCTTCACATCAATCATATTAAACTGCCAGGTGACTGACACCTACAGGTAAATGAAAAAATGTGCTTGTGTATTTCCTTTATATGTGTACAGTATATGTGTATATCGCTTTGACTTTTCCACTTTTTCCACTGTTCTTTGCACAAGAGGATTGCAGTCATACATCAAATGTCACTAAATGGATATTTAATGAGCAAAATATCTCATTTATAAATGATAAAAAAAGATGCTGTTCCAATACAATTCCTGCAGACTTAAATATGACTATGTCTCCCTCTTTGATGTGTTTTATCCATCAAACGCATAATTAATATGTATTATTTTCTAGAGACTACAGGGTTTACAGCGATGGTACCAGCACCATAGATTCTGTTTCCATATGGGAAAATATTCAGCTGGGCAAGCATTGTGCTCATGTCGACCCCTGTCGAATTACATTTCTCACAAAGGATATATATTTCGGAACCGCTTTTCAATATTTATTCATTTTTTAAAAAATGTAATTATTTTTTTTAAAACCAGAATCTGTCTGTACATTGTTTTACATTGTTTTCACTGCCTACGTGACATAAACCATAAATCTGCTCCCCTGCAGCCATGCCTTTAATACATAGTAACATAGTAAGTTAGGTTGAAAAAAGACACACGTCCATCAAGTTCAACCTTAATGCTTATATATAACCTGCCTAACTACTAGTTGATCCAGAGGAAGGTAAAAAACCCCATCTGAAGCCTCTCTAATTTGTCGCAGAGGGACAAAAAAATTCCTTCCTGACTCCAAGTACCAAGAGCTATTGCCCTTAAATCTATATTCCATCCAACCCCTTCTTGAAGCTAACTATCAGCCAGTACGACTGATTCGGGGAGGGAATTCCACAACTTCACAGCTCTCACAGTAAAAATCCTTTCCAAATATTAAATGGAATCTCCTTTCTTCTAATCTGAATGGGTGCCCTGGGGTCTGTTGGAAAGACCTACTGGTAAATAAAGCATTAGAGATTATTATATGATCCCCTTATATATTTATACATAGCTATCATATCATCCCTTAATATTTCTGTGGTCCTTCTTCTTCTCAGGGCTATGAAAGTTATTCTTACACCTATTTTTTCACAAGTAGCTCCCCTGCACAAATATTACTATCCACAAAAAGGTTTTATTTATTAGTGGGTTTGACTAATTCAACAGTGCCCTAAAAATTTCTGACTGAAATCAGCCAATTACATGTGAAATATGTCAGTGACTCACAGCATGAGTGTGTTGGATGCAGCAACCTGGGAAATAAAGTTTGGTTGAGGAATTGACATATTAAAGGTTAAACAACTGAAAGACAACAAGAAAAAAACACTACAGTTTCGAGATTTTCTTTTTGTAATAGTGACAGTTCCCCTTTAATCATGGGTCTCACAATAGGTTACAGTATATTTAAAATGTGTGAAAATATAGTATATAACAGTGCAGATAATAAATAGAAAAATCTGTAAATACCATAAAGCCTTTTCCCTTCTGGTGGAGCAATGTGAATACAAATAAAATTGTGTATTTATTGTATGCAGAGATAAGAAGGAACCTTCTTTTTCTGCTGAAAACTTCATTTTCATTTGACTGGCAGATAAAGGAAACTATCAAACTGCTTGATAAGAAATATTACTGGCAGTGACACTGGTTCCTATGTTAAATTGGGCTGACCTATCATTTTGGCAAAATAACAAAAGGTAAGATAATTAGAATTTGTATGTGTTGTGTCACATAGGAAAGGCAAGGGCTATCTTCTGTGGGTTTTCATTTAAGAAATAGTTTATCAGTCACACAAGCCCACCAGATAAATTGACATTTAGGGCCTACTTTAAGAAATACCTACTGCAGAAGCCATTAAAAGACTTTGGTGTTACAGAGGCTTAGCATGGAAATACAAAAGGCCAATAGATGAGAAAGGCGTTATTGGATATTGTCTCCTGTACCAGAGTACCTAGAACTAAAGTCAGTCTGTGGCTGAAAATAGATACATACTAATGATGTGCGGATCAGGAAACACTTAACTAACCCGCAGAATGTACGCTACTTACGCACACGCCAAGACAGGGAAACTTCAGGAGCAGAGGAAGAGTGTTACTTCCTCAGTCTGACCCACACCCAACCCGCAATGGTCACCCAAATTGCAACCCTCACTCGCCTGACCTAAGGTTAAACCTGTGGGTCCCATGGGTTGCGGGTCAATTTGCACATCACTAATATGTACATAAAAAAGTAAAGGTTTCTCCTAAACAAGGCGATTAATCTCAATGTATCTGTGTGTAATGTAACATTTATGCATGTATCAAAAGCAGAACAGCATGCACGCATCGGACTCCAATGAAGCAGATAAAAAATTCAAAAACTTTATTGGTGGTCAAGGCCTATCGCGTTTTGTGTGTCTGCACATGTATTCATAGGTGTCTATGGAGTCCGACGAGTGCATGCGGTTCTGCTTTTGGTCTTGGAAATGATGTCTCCCTTTGCTGCGGGTCTGGGGCATGGCACCCGGGCCACCTAAATGAAGAGGTGAGTGAAACATCCTGTATCATGTAACAGTGTATGGATATATTTTGTTTTAAACAAGGAGTGAGAAAGTAATAAAGCGAGGGGTTCCGGCATAAGCACCCGAACCTACCAATTAATCCGGTGAGGGCGCAAAATGTCTTAACTAATTAAGATATATACTTGCTCCTCTTTTGTGGCTGCAACAGGAAGGAATGTGAGCCCCCATACACATTATTAACTAATTTATGCATGTATACATACATTATGATGCATGTTTCTTCTGCAATTTATTTTAAAGTGAAGATAACTAAGCAGAAGACCTGCAAAATAGTAGATCAGTTTAAATTTACATTTTAGAAACTTTAAAGGAACATATATCCTGTATTTATCTGAGGCTCACATTAAGGCATTACAATGTGCTGTCTGTAGAATTTGTTGCCACATTTGATCAATGACAGTTGCAGTCTTCCTTCCTACTCTTGCAATGAATCCACTTTATTTGGAAACAATGTGACAAACCATGTCCAATTAACTGAATACTCTCACTTTCTTCTTACTGTAATACATTTCAGTATACAACCAGTTACAACAGAGCAATGGTTTAATGCTGTTTAGTCATACATTTTTATATTAAAATACATGGCATAGTTAATTTTAATGGCTTAAACTTGAGTGCATGATCTTTTAACTACGTATGGCAGAGAAAGACGTCATTGCAGATGTTCATTTGAGCATCAGGCAATATGCTATAGTTATTTATAGTCATACATATGATTAATCTACTTTTACTTATGGGTCACTACAAGGGAACTTACAATTGGTTTTAGGGTAGATCAAAAAGGGCAAATGTCCTGTGTGCCAATTATAGAGCTCTTTGAGTGAATGTAAAATGTAGTTAAGAAAGACATGCCATTAAAAGCCATTTTCAAGTCAGTGGCCAAGGATGGCCATTGAGCTGTTGTTAATTTGCAGTAGGACCACAAGCTGGATATCCCTAATTTTAGTGCTCTCGGATGTTGTCCACAGCCTTCCTAGAATCTCTCTCTTTTTTTCTTGCTCTGGCCCAGTACAAAATCTACTGTAAATAAATGACATTGTAGCTCAGTGGTTAGTACAGTTGCAACTGGATCCTGGGCAAAGAGTTAGCATGTCCTCCATGTGGCTGCATGGGTTTTGTACAGGTATTTCAGTTTCCTCTCACACTCCAAAAACATGCAGGCATGCTAACTGGCTTCTCATGAAACTGACTAGTATGTGAATAGATCTTAGAGTGTAAGCTCGAGAGGTTAAGGTGAATGATAAAGAGTTTCTGTAAAGAGCTATGCAAATGTATTCAGTCTAAGTAGTAGTATTAATAAGCCAGCTTCTGCTGGTAATTCCACTAGATGTTTTTTATTGGACGCAACTGACTTACAGCAAATTCAGTGCTAATGCTGTTAGATTGCATTGAATTGGTGCCAGAAGTGATACCATTCCCACACTGAAATCATCCGCAACAAATTGCATGCCGTTTACAGAAGTTTATCCATATTGGGACATAGTGAAGAAGTTGAGAAGTTTGTGAGCTGTGTTGCCGTGTATTGCTGTGTATATGTTGGAATTCTGGTGAAAAAGCTGTATTGTGTTGAAAAAAACTTGGTGATTTGTGCCCAACATTTCCCATTACATATAGAATTGTGTTCATATGAAGAATAAAAAAACTGAGCATAACATTGTGAGAAGAAAACATGATCAAATGTATCAAAGTGCATCCTATTGTCTATCAACCCACTGAATACCCATTCATTAAGTGAGATGGGATGAGCAGCTGTGGATTAGACAAACTTCCTAGTCAATTGTGGGTATACAGTGAAGGGTTCCCACTTGCACTGCACCCAGGACCTAATTCACAGTTAACAAAGTTAAGTATTGATGGTAAATACTCTTTTGGTGTGGTTGCATGTGTTTTTGTCCCTAGAACTGTGAGTCATAATGAATTCAGTAATTTCACTCCCTTTTGCCAAGAGGAAGAGATGCAATATCCCATTATAGATTAAATAATTCCAATGAATATTTTCAATACTATGCACTTGAAATAATTAGTATAATGTATTCTGCTCATGCTCGTATTTAGAATTTAAATAATAAAGTAAATAATTTGTTGAATTGTACTTTATTATTATGTACAAATACAAAAAAAAAAGCTGTGGCCTTTTCAATCCAAAACCTTATTCCTTGTGTTTTTATTGTATAAGAGTGTAAACTGGCCTGACATAAATTGTGAGGAGGGAGAAGGGTACCCTGGTCAGGGATAAGGAGTTGCCTCCCCCCCCCATTGACGATGCCAAGTCAAACTTCCGACTGTCTTTTGTTCACCAAATACTTTACAGTATGTGCCACTGTAGTAAATGCCTTTGAAATATCTACTGCAACATCATTGTTCAACTGTGTGGTTTAATTGCACTTAATCCCATCAGTATATGTATGGCCATTTTAACACATGGAATGACCTTGCAGTACTTTTAAACGCATCTTCCCTTTGATGTATTAGCAGTTCATTTACCAAAGGCTGTATCTGGGTCATCAAAATTCCACATGATTAATACTTGGCCCGGTTGTCTAGTTCCTGAGCTCTCTGCTTCATTGACATAAGGGGATCTGCAATAAACTGCTGTTAACGTGTCTGCTTACGTACATTTAACTTCATGTTTATCCATGGTACTTTCAGTTATGTGCATATGTTGTGTAGCCTTGTGCCAAAAGAATGCCCTGCATTCAGCCCCATAATTGCTCTGCAGGTCCCTGCATTTAGTTTAACCTTGGTGGGCACATGACTAAGATTTTTTTTTTTCAAATTTTTGTTTTTGGTAAACTTAGCACAATCTTTTTCTTAAAATGATAGCAAAGATTTGACAAAGCTATCCTTTGACTACAAAGTAATCTGTATATCAGCAAGTGAGGTAATAATGCATTTTGATCTTTTTAAACTTTTTCTGCTCTAATATGTATGTCTGGTAGTGTCAGGAGCTTTCTGGGTTAGAATCAGGGACCTGGTGTATATTGACTGCAGCTCCTCCAGGTTGAGCCACAGGAAGCACTGTGTTTGCAACCTGCCAGGTTATCTAAATATCTTTTCTCCTGTCTGTATTCCTTGGCCCAAACCTACAATCCAGCGGCTAGCAATTGCCAAATTAAGGGGCTATTTAAGCCAGCCTCCCCCTCCCCCTGGATCAATTTCCCTCCTGCCTTGTCCAAGCTGAGTTCATGAGTATCCTGTCCCAAGTTTCTGTTTGTCGGTTCCTGTCAAACTTTTGTTCTTCTCTGGTTTTGACTTCCTTGTTTCTATCCCCTGGCCTGTTATTGGATTTCTGCTTGTCTGCTGCCTGTCCCAATCTTGTGCCTGTGTTTGGACTGTCCAGACTAATTGGGGCGCTGCATCTATTGAAGCTGGGTGCAAAGGGAACACTGGAACTACTGCCCAGTCAGGAGTTGACAGAGCAGAGCTCAATTTAGAAAGAAGGATAGGAAGGACTGAGTGGCACTGAGGGCAACTATACACAAGTGCAAAGAGGGCATCTTGGCACAAATAGCTTAATGGAAGTGTTGATACACGCAACTAACTGCAGGGAAATTGTGGGGACTATACCTGCACTTGTTGATGTAAATAAGCCCTAATATATTTTACTCATTATAACATCAAGCTTCAAATATTTTGATTGGTTACAAAATATTCTAGCCTTATAGAACCCTTAGAGCCAGACTCAGCTACTTATTGGTTTACCATGTGAAAATGCATAGATGAGATTCAATTTGGGGAGAAAATTTTTTTCCCCAAATTCAGTTCCAGCTTTTTCCCCATAGACTACAATAGGGTTTTCACATGATAAACTTTGAGGTGAGTTTTTCTTAATTGAATTGCATCTTAAATTGAATCTTGTCCATGAGTTTTCAAGTGATAAACCATTTTCTCTCCGAATTGAATGAGCCCCAAAATTGGTCGGGTGTTGCCTACTCTTACAATATACATACCTAGCAGCTACTTCCTTTTCCTCTCATGTTAGTACTGTTTAGTGGTATACTGATTAAAGATATATATATATATATATACACACATATATATATATATATATATATATATATATATATATATATATATATATAAAGTCTCGCAGAAAGCACTCCAAGAAAAAATAAAAGACAAAAAGTTTATTTAGACATTTGGGTCTAAATAAACTTTTTGTCTTTTATTTTTTCTTGGAGTGCTTTCTGCGAGACTTTATACTATTTTATGGTTAGCACCCGGACATTGGTGTTTTTGGTTGGTGAGTGCCGATACTTTGAACTTTATATATATATATATATATATATATATATATATATATATATATATACAGTATATATATATATATATATCTTATTGTACATAATTATATCAGCAGGCATAGCTAGGTGTAATATAATACTGATACATTTACTCACATTAGGTTGTGTATTTTGATTCTGAGTCTCAAAATACTGTATGGGCTGGGTATTCTTACCTAGGATAATGTTTAAATGCATTTGCTGTGTATATTATAAGAAGATAATATGCTTTGCTATGTAATACGTAGCATTCTGTAGATAACTGCCAGAATAAAATCTCCCACCAAGCGCTTTGATAATTGGCTGGCCATTTGAAAGATGTCTCCCGCAGAGATTGCAATGCTGGGAATAAAGACTGCTTTGATTTCTCCTGCAAGTGTAGGTTCCTTTCAGTCGTGTGATAGTTCTGCCTTTAATACATTGACATAAATACAAAAATAAACTTAGAAATTCATACAGAGAATAGTGTAGAGAAAGGTGTAAAAAGATAATTACAGTAAAATTTCATGGAGCTTTGCAAAGCTATTCAAAAGCTGTTTTGTAAGTATGAGGGTGAATGAAAAACCAAACAACTAAAAACTGATTTATAAAAGTTTCACATAGAATTATACAAAATTATTAAGCTGCACTAGGAAAATATAAAAGAGAGGATGTTGACCCACAATTCAAAAAATTAAAAAAAAATTAAAGCAAAGAATTAGGCTATAACTGCTATGTAGCTTTGTTTATATACTAGCCCAAGGTCTACCACAACTGTATAGCAGAGATCTGTGCTTCTGCAGCTGCCGCCAGTAGTTGCCTATCTTTTTTTCTGCTGATTCACTGCAGCTACCTAAGATTTGGGACTGACCCATAGTATATCTCAACAAGATTCCTGTCTTGCATGTTCTGGAATTAACAAACCTATAAAAAGGAGGATGACAGAAATATGCAAGACTGGAAATGGAGTTTTGGCATAAGGGCTGGCATATTGTTACCTTGCTTCAATGCTACATGTAGGCAGAACAAGCAGTGCAGAACATAGAAAGGGACGGGCAGATACTACTTTCAATAACAATTACAGCTACAGATAACGTTAAAGTCACTGAAGAGTAATGTGTTATGAAAAGGAAATATTTCATATTTTCAGTTTAAAATCCAAACATATTCTATATTACCCCACATTATATAATATATAACATCCTCCCACCATTTCTCAGCCATTCTATTATACTGTTGGTGTAAAATGTGCAAAGCCAGTACCCATTTTATCTCCTCGACTTATATTGCTAATTCAACTCCAAATTGTCTTTCAAGAAAGCTGTTCTTGACTCTGAAGACGAAAAGTCTTAAAATAGAATGTCATGGTCCATAGCTTTCTATTCTTAGGAACAGGTCAGCCAGTTTCTAGACTCTATAAAAGAGTCACTATGATTAAGTACCATGGTTTAATTTATTGCCCAATTTTTTTCTCAGAATCTCATATACTTTTATCTTCATCCCATTTCAGGTACATGACTGTATTGTTCATGTTTTAGCTTTGATGTTCATTAAATTGTATAGAGCAGTTTGGTAGCAGGAAAAGTTAATGATTTACAAAGCATAACTCTTGTGGCTTTATTCAGGTTTGAAGTGCTTGAGTTCATATCCTTCATGACCTTTTTATGGAATGACTTTCTAAATACATTTATTATCAATAACTGTGTAAGTAAAGAATAGAGACAATTCTGATAACTCTTTCCAGCACAATTCAACGTTTTAAATCATATCCATTCATTTTGTACTTGTCACCATTTACAATGCCCCATAAATCTATAGGCAGAATTTTATTACTGTTCCCTGACAGCAGGCAAACGACACATCTACATATTTAAAATGCTCTTGTGACATGTTACATAGCCCAGTCAATATATATTATTGAGTGAAATATCTGATACTTAAATCCCTCACACAGAGTAGAAATACTGAGCTGGATAAACTATACAATAACAATGGGACTGGATTCACTTTGACGTAGAATTTACTTTGTAAAGAATGCTTGCTTATATAGCATTGTAACAGCCATGGGATTACTTATCCTCTTTCTGTCATTTACTGAATAACACATTTATTCATTGCCCACTTTAATTATGTCCACATTTTTCAGTTTTCTTGTTTTCTCCACATTTGTAAAATTCTCATTTGGAGTTTTTTCCTATTTATTTGAACTTGGAAAATACCTGGCCTTTAGCCAGCAGCCTTTCAAGAAGTGGCTGCCAACCAGTTTATGAACCAGGTGAACTCTAACTTTCACCCATTGATAAATACACTTTTAAAAATCCCATAGCAATGAATAGAAAGTGGGTGAATTTTTCTGTGGTGAGCTCACATTTTGATAAATCTGCCCTTTGATTGATATTTATGGCTTCCAGACTGATCAGGGGGTTCATAAGCTGCTTTATATGATATCATTGTATTTGCACTGTACTGCACTGTTTACATAATTTACTTCCTTATTAGGATGAGCATCTCAGTAAAATTATTATAGTATAATATGAACATCAGCACATATGTGCAACACAGAAGAAAGCATCACCATCATGGCTTCGCTGAAACCATGATAATGTATATAAGAATGTTGCATTATGGGAAAATAGCGAGAAATATCCATTATCCAAAAGCACTGTTTCCCAAACTGTAGAACTCCATTGTGGGTACTATATATTGGGTCACCGATATGGGAAAACATCAACAACTTTAAAAAAATACATTCCTTGTGGAGATGTGCTCAGATCCAGATGGGTCTGAATATTAAGGTAAGGATGAAGGACTTATTTACAACCAGGGTTGCATTTAGGTCTGGTGCTGCTCTAAGCTCCGGCCTTCCCCTACCATCTCAGGACAGACTGTACATGTGCTGATCATGGGACGAGGGGTACACTGCCTCTCCCTCAGCTGCGTTTCTGGATCTCGTTTCCACTTTGGTTTAAGGGGATTTTTTAAAACATTTTTTTAAATATATGCACTCGAGGGCCACACCCTCTAAATCTGCTGTCCCATGCATGGGCAGCCTGGTGCCTATAGAGAAATACAGCCCTGTTTACAATGTAGAGAAGAGGCAAAGTGTAAAGTTAAAAAAATAGATGCAAAGCACCTACTTTCTCCAGGCACAAATCTTTCCCCCTGGGCAAAGCACAAAATTCGAGTTTGTGAAAAAAAAAAAATGCGGATGTGAAAAATATACCAACTGTGACGAAATTTATGCGACTTTTCTTCATTGCTAAGAATCACATTGTTCAATTCATTTTCAATGAGGCTAATAACTGCCAAAATAAATATAGAAATTTGTGAGACAACTCTCATTGACTTCTATTGAACCTCGCCGTAGTTTTTCTGGCGACTTTTCTAGGATTTTTTTTGGTTCCTAAGAATATTCTCAAGTATAGTCGCATTAGCACTTTTCACTGCTTTTTTCTCGAATCATGAAAAAAACAAATTGGAATTTTAATAAATTGACCCCCTAGTATGTTAAATAATGTCCTGTTCCTAGCAACTTTGCACTAAATCTTTATTATTTATCTTTTACAGTTTATGAATTATTTGCCTTCCTCTATTGCCTCTTTCTAGATTTCAAATGGGGATCACTGACCCTGGCAACTAAAAACGATTGCTCTGTTAGGCTACAGTTTTTATTGCTACTTTTTATTGCTTATCTTCCTATTCGGTCCCTTACCTATTCATGTTCCTCATTCAAACAACTGATTGCTAAGGTAAATAAGGCCCTTGTGCTCCCATTTTATCATGACCACCTTTGTGTATTAATATTATGCATTCAGTATGGAACCTGTTACCTGAGCAATTTCGCTTTTACCATTTATTATTGTTTGCAGAGAATGATATTGCATTGATATATCATAGGCTGATATTTACAAGGAGAAATGTGATATCTGAATCATGCCCTGCTCGTTTTGAAAGCTCATTCTGACTACCAGGTACCTACCCCCTAGCAGCTGCTTACCAGTAGGGATGAATCGAATCCAGAATTTGGTGTGGTATTCGGCCAGGATTCTGCCTTTTTCGTCAGGATTCGGATTCGGACAAATCCACGGTCCTGGCCGAATCAAATCTGAATCCTAAAAACCATGTGACACTTAGGGGCACATTTACTAACCCACGAATCCGAATTGGAAAAATTCCGATTGGAAAACGAACTTTTTGCGACTTTTTCGTATTTTTGCGATTTTTCGGCGCCTTTACGACTTTTCAGAAATTGTCGCGACTTTTTCGTTACCAATGCGATTTGCGTGAAAAAACGCGAGTTTTTCATAGCCATTACAATGCGCTCGTATCTTGTCGCGACTTTTTCGTATTGAGCGCTCGTAAGCGGCGGGCGAAACTTTCAGGCTTAGCATGATTTTGGAAGCCTCCCATAGGACTCAATGGCACCCTGCAGCTCCAACCTGGCCCAAGAAAAGTCACCATACTGAAGCTTGAATGAATCCGAATCTTTCGTACTCGGCGCGAAGGCTACGAAAAAGTCGCGACTTTTCGCGCAAGTAGTAACGCTACGAAAAAATTGCCAAATTTTGCGCAACATTCGGAATGGCAACAAAAAAGTCGCGACAATTTTCCGAAAAATCGCCAAATACCAATCATTACGAAAAAAACGCAATCGGACGCATTCGGTCCGTTCGTGGGTAAGTAAATGTGCCCCTTAGCATATGCTAATTAGGATTCGGTTCAGTATTCGGCTGAATCCCTTACGATGGATTTGGGGGTTCGGCTGAATCCAATAAAACTGGATTTGGTGTATCCCTACTTACTAGACACTATACCTTGGCTGTCTTAACATGGCTGGATTGATGCCCAGAGACTTTTGGTTTAGTTTTTGGTGGCATTTGATTACACTGAAGTATAACTAAGAGAAGTTTCTCACTGTAGAACAATTTATGAGAACACAATATATTCCTAAGAAATCACACTATTTGACATAGCATTGCATTCCAATAATACTGGTTTACGGAGTACAGACTACAACATTTCTCCAATTCAAGGAAACACCATAGTAAACAAAGTCAAAGGTATTTTATCCTCTATTACATCTTTACAAAATGAAATCAGGATTGTTTTAATTAAATATTACACACTATTCAATTTCATACACCAAACTGTGGAACTACACAGGTTTCTTTGTAAGATTACAAATAAAACTAGAAGATATGACCAGTTCTGTGCCAAATAATTATCTTTAATGAAGCCATAAATTAACATGATTGCCTTTTATTAAAATTGGAACTATACTGGTGAATAAAAGGATGGCGATGAATGAAAAACAAACTCTGTTGACAACCACAATATGAGTAACGCCTATTCAACTAAGTGCTAAAGTAGCTGGTAAACTGTCAAATTTTTGTGGTCAATAGGTTCCAAGAAAAAAAAAAAGCTAAATATTTAAAATTATAATACTTAGGTTTTCACATTGAATAACTGGAATGGTAGGTTATCCAGCTGAGCCAAAGCCTCACCCAATTATTGAGCTTCTGTATGCAATAAATAGCTTGACATTTTCTGAGAAATTAGTGCAAACTATTGTGTTTTGTCAATATGATATTTAATAAGTAATAAGAATGCCTTGATTGCCAGTGCAATTTAGTGGTTGGTTGATGCTGGTGATTATACTGGCACTAGATGCACTGACAGATGTTGGTTTTTGACTCCTTTCTCAGATAATGTGGCATAATCTTGATTTATCTTTGGAATTGGGTCCTTCCAGCCATCAGCTCCTCTGGTCTGGCTCTTATTGTTTAACTTTTTGTGCACAGTCCTCCTTTTTTAACTGTTTTAGGGTATTTTGGTATTTTTGTTATTATTTTCATGCTAGAGGTGCTAATGGGCAAACCAGAAAACTTTAGCACCTACATAAATATGAATTATTGGGGGTAACTAACGAGATTAACCCCCATATGTGCTAAGTGGGGGTGATCAGTTTGCCCAGGAGCAGTAACCCATAGCAACCAAAAAGATGTTTGCTTTTAAACAGGTAACCAGTAAATGCTACCTGCTGATTGGTTGCTATGGGTTACTGCATCTGACCCTATTATTATATAAACCCCAATGTTTTGAAACCTCTGATGACTCCCTAAGCAGTAAGATATACGCATAAGCAATGTTCTCTCTAAGGTGCACACTTTTTTGAGACTAGCGCACACAAAAAATAATTCGCATTTATTCTGACCTGAGTGTGCAGTTTTAGAAAAAAAATTATAAAATGTGCTAGAGGTTTTTGCACACATAGCCAAGAAGGATTTGGAGGCAACATGTGTGTAAGTAATAACTAGGGCATTATTCAAGAGATTTTCTCAGCCACACTCATTAGAGCACAACTCATCTTGTCCTGGTGACAGAGCAATCTGGATAGAGGAGCTGTATAATTAGAGTTAGAACTAATGAGGAGTGAAACTGATGTGTTTTGCTTCACAAAGAAATTTGTGAAATCATAGAAAATTCCGAGGTTAACTTTCCACAGGGATAGGGAATCTAAAATGGGGTCAGTCCCCCTAAAATTGAGACTAATGGAAACCTTAAATTACACTGCAGTTAAGGCATTTTTGGTTCTGCTATACATATACATTTTATACATTTTGTTAGGAAAGCTCATTGGCGCTATGCTACAAACTGCAAAGAAAATTGCCAATTTCTTCCAGACACTGTGCCTGCACGGTCTCCTTATACAGTAGGAGGGCTGGGAAGCCTTCGATCAGATTGTTTAATTTAAAAAGTCATGAGGTGGGTAATAATGCATTTTTGCTGCAGACAAAATCACAAATTTTGCTATGAAATTGTACCAGGTGAAAAAAGAAAGTTCGCTCATCCTTAGCTAGAACATCATCAGCTTCATGGTCAGAAATTCAGAAGTTCTGGGGCTGGTTATAAAAAGGTACCCATTGTGGGTATTCTTAATTGCTGGACATGCGCCATGAGAAAGGCCATAGGGCCACTATGTGCTGTTTTAGTGTTTGATACAGATTTCAGGGCCCCCCTAACCCCCAATAGAGTTGTAAGAAGTCAGCAAGTCAGTCATTAGGGTTTTAAAAAGGAAGGATGTGGATTATTCCCAGTCAGAAGTAGAAGTGATCATGAGTGCAGATGAAATAAGATTATTTTGCCGTTATGTTGTATGTATGATAACTATCAAGCCTTCATTTCTAAGCACTAATTAACTTCAGTATTTTAGGTACTCAGTGATGTTTATGCAAGCACACAGGTTCCATTTTTGTTTAAATGGTAATGAGCAGTTACAGAACAACATTTGGGTGCCCCAGACTTGGACTAATGCTAATACCCATTCATTTAATACTACCAAACTGGCCTATTGTCCTATTATTATATGTCCCTTTAGAACAGGGGTGGGCAAACTTTTTGGCTCAGGGGCCACATTGACTTACAGACGGCCCGGCCCGGGCCGGACCAGCGTTATGCCCAGGGCCACCATTAGAAATCACAGGGCCTCTCAGCTCCCACCCAGCATCCTTCAGCTCCCCACCCCAGCATCCTTCAGCTCACCCCCAGCATCCTCCAGCTCCCCCCTCAGGATCCCACCCAGCATCCTCCAGCTCCACTCCCCAGCATCCTGCAGTTCCCCCCAGCATCCTTCAGCTCCGCCCCAGCATCCTTCAGCTCCCCCCTCAGCTTCCTACAGCTCCCCCCAGCGTTCTTCCCATCATCCTCCTCCCACCAGCTACCCCCCCAGCGACCTACAGCTTCCTTTGGCTCCATGCTCCATCCTCCAGCGACCTCCTGCCTCCTCCGGCTGTGTCAGTCCCCCGGCTCCCGCTGCATCTGAAGTTTTATACGGTTGCGCCCCGTGCATTCTGACGTCACGCGCATGCACGGGGCGCAACCAATCAGGAGTCGGCAGGCCGGATTAAAAAGGTAAACGGGCCGGATGTGGCCCGCGGGCCGTAGTTTGCCCACCCCTGCTTTAGAACCATTTACCCTGAGATATCACAACATGGCTGTTTTGAAACTTTGCATTCTTGAGTTGGATGTTGATAGAACCGTACTCCAGTTAGAAGTGTTGTACTTTTTATCAACTACATTATTGTCTGCATAATTTGATTTTCTTGCATTGTATTTCACTTTACATTTAATTGGTAAAAGTGATTATTCTTTCTAACACTACATTTTAGTTATTAAAATGCATACAATGTCTTATTCTGACTCCCTGTTTGTATTCCCAAGTGGGAAAATTTAATGGTGTTCCTGCTGCTATAATGGCCAGCGATTTTCCTTCATCTCTGTTATAAAAGCAAACAGCCATGGCACCCTCAGATTAAGTGCTTCAACTTCTGTTGTTTGACTGATGGTTATTATTTGTGGCTGACATTGACAAGCACAACTGCATTTAAAGGAAGGTTAATAGCTCTAACTGTTAAACGTGTATAAATACAAATTAATTTCAAGTTTTAAAATCTATTCACTGTATATTGCTTTAAAGTAATACAAATGCCACTTGGGATAAATCTTCATAGTTTTGACTTGTTTTATGCATTTGCAGTTTATTTCAAAACATTTCTATTTAGCCGTGACCCCCCCCCATGTCTGCTTACATCAGTCTTTAACAATTAGTAACATTTTGTGAGTTACATCATCGGAAGAGTCCTAAGGTCCTTGCAATTACCTATAATAACATAATTTAACATAATTAAAATATTTATATTAATATGGCAAACTTCTCATATTTTCTTTGTATGGGTCATCTCTGGTGAAGTCAGGGAGCAGGGACCCACTGAACAATGATTTATTTAGAGCAGGTCTGTTCTTGTAATGTAGCTGGGAGTATTCTTCTTTACAGGCTCTGATGAGGGAATAATCAGAACACAGCTACTGCCTATGCTACTCTCCACAGTAATGCATCAGTGCTCTGGGTTTAACCTCAGTAGAAACTGCCATTCCATTGCTCTACATTTTTAGTGTGAGTATTGACATAATGGAATTAAATAATTGTTCAGTTTTGTTGCAAAGAGCTTCTGGCGTCCTTATTTCTGCTTTCTTTACATCTGGCAGTGGGGAGGTGTAGTAAAAACAACACCATCCATATATACTCTTCCACATAGTGAAGGCCCAAGAAAGAAAGTCCAATGTACCCCATGTCTGATCCATCTAGCAGGATGTTGTCTGTTTACAGCCAAAAAGAGGTTACACAGGTTTTTTGGTAGCTGGGGACTTGCCTATATGAGGTGCTAACTACTGCATGATGCTCGGCTGTATTTACTAACTTCTCACAAATGATAAAGTGCATAGAGTAACAGAGAGAAGATTTATAGCATTATTTAATTGCTGTAATTGCCTGAGAATATTGTATGTTCTGCTTTGCTGATTGAGCCACCAGCTTTTCAGCTGACCTTTATATGAAAGCTCCCTTGTGAAAGTTAGAATTATAGGGGAACTTACTTGTTCTATGCCACCCTTCAGCTGGAGAAATCCATTGAAATCACTGAATCCAATACAACAAGGAGCACTGGATGTTTATAGCAAGTTAGCAATGTAGGTTATAGTGTGAGCTTTGGGTTCATAAAAACATCCCACGGCTTTCTTTACTATGCTCTTTTTTGCATCATTGATTGTGGCCCAGAAGAAAATACATTTTTTTATGTTTCTTTAGAAATATGCCCCATTAATGTCCCCTTGGCCCAGCACTGATTGTACGTTTTACAGTTCAGAGACCTGAAGGCTAATTTTATCAATTTACAATTGTTTTTCCTGAGTTGCTAGAATATTTATCGATGTAAAAGTGAGCTTGCCCTTTAAATATTCAGAAACTGTAACATAGAAACTGAGGTTCGCAGTAAAAAAAAAAACTAGAGGAAGAGAGAGGCAACATGTACAGTCTCTCTGGTTGCAAATCAAAGTAAGGGTGTTTAGCACAAAAAATACACACTTCTATTTAGTCCAAAGCAAACATTTCTTTGGCAGAGATAAACTTATAGACATAATTAAACATGCATATACTTTCCTAAACTTCTATATTTATTGCATTTCTCTTTTCATTTGGTGTAGGTTTAATTGGCCAAAGAAACTAAAATAATTAATTTAGTAGCGCTAGCAAATAAAATGTATGGTATTCCCCTAAAACACATGCATTTGCCCTATGCAAAGTAAATAATCAGCTGTGCTACATTGTTTGAATAAAGCAGACATGACTTATTTGAAGAAAAACAGAGGCATAACGTAGTAGTATCTAAGGAACACACAGTGCCACGTAGTTTGTTGGCCGAGACAAAATGCTAGCCTGAATAAATAATAGTCCCTTCAAATGAAAGCCGCTAGTGTAATTGGATTTGCGGATCTTTTGTCATCCTCTGAAATTTCTCAGCCACTGTGATATGTTTAAAGTTCACCTCCCTGAGCTATATGTTTGGTGTGTGTGGGGGGTGGGGGGTGGTGGGAAGTAGGCAGTTTTCTCCTAATGAATATACTGCTTATGTGTTTCTGCATGATGACTTGCTAAAAGATGTTGTTTTGAAAAATGCTGAACATTTAGCTGTTTCTCCAGCTTCCGAACCAAAATTTGTTAAAGAGCCCGACATAACACAGAAATCCCTAATATAGCTGTAGGGACCCATAGGATTAATAAGTCCCTAAGGCTTTAAGCCCTACTAGTTCCTTCTTTGTCCTGTTGCTGGGCAGAGGTCCATGTATCCAGTGTACCATTAGCATATATGTATTATTGGTTAATAGGTAGACCACTCCTTTGGCACTTCAGTATAGTGCTTACCAAAGGGGTGGGCATGGGCGTCCACAGAAGGGGGCAAGAGGGGGCACTTGCCCCCCCCTGGAAAAGTAGCAAAAAAACAAAAACCTTACTCCGTTTCTGCACTTTCCCCTCAAGCCCGTTTTTGCTGTGCTCCGATTGGATCTTTCTTCTTGTGGATTCTCCAATCAGAGCACAGCTTCCTTGACAGACAGTAAAATTGACCAATCAGAGCACAGATGCACACAGGGATCGGGAGATTTTGCAAACTGGAAACAGAAATGAAGACTGAAAAGAAGCTGTAACTTTACCTAAGAACCAACTCTCAACTTTTGCTGCAGTTTTCATCCCACAGGTACTATACCCAGGCACTATACACAGGTACTATACCCAGGTACTATACCCAGGTACTATACACAGGCACTATACACAGGTACTATACCCAGGTACTATACCCAGGCACTATACACAGGTACTATACACAGGTACTATACACAGGCACTATACACAGGTACTATACCCAGGTACTATACACAGGTACTATACACAGGCACTATACCCAGGCACTATACCCAGGTACTATACCCAGGCACTATACACAGGCACTATACCCAGGTACTATACCCAGGTACTATACACAGGCACTATACCCAGGCACTATACCCAGGCACTATACACAGGTACTATACACAGGCACTATACCCAGGCACTATACCCAGGCACTATACACAGGTACTATATACACAGGCACTATACACAGGTACTATATACACAGGTACTATACCCAGGTACTATACACAGGTACTATACCCAGGCACTATACCCAGGTACTATACCCAGGCACTATACACAGGCACTATACCCAGGTACTATACCCAGGTACTATACCCAGGCACTATACCCAGGCACTATACCCAGGCACTATACCCAGGCACTATACCCAGGCACTATACACAGGTACTATACCCAGGCACTATACCCAGGCACTATACACAGGTACTATATACACAGGCACTATACACAAGTACTATATACACAGGTACTATACCCAGGTACTATACACATGTACTATATACACAGGCACTATACACAGGTACTATATACCCAGGCACTATACCCAGGCACTATACCCAGGCACTATACACAGGTACTATACACAGGCACTATACACAGGCACTATACCCAGGCACTATACCCAGGCACTATATACACAGGTACTATATACACAGGTACTATATACACAGGTACTATACACAGGTACTATACCCAGGCACTATACCCAGGCACGATACACAGGTACTATACACCGGTACTATACCCAGGCACTATACCCAGGTACTATACCCAGGCACTATACCCAGGCACTATACCCAGGCACTATACCCAGGTACTATACACAGGTACTATACCCAGGCACTATACCCAGGCACTATACCCAGGTATTATACCCAGGTACTATACCCAGGTACTATACACAGGTACTATACACAGGTACTATACACAGGCACTATACCCAGGTACTATACAGTTCTAAAGAATCACTAGCTGACATTAAATTGTTTTTTGCCTGACCTGACAATTAAAATAATATATAATCTATCCCCTACCCTAACACATGGAGGGTAAGTTAACTCTTTCCCTCTGAAAAAGCTCATTGTGTGTTTATATATTTGTTGTTGTTTTTTGCACTTACTATTTTTTTTTTTTTTTGTCATTGTTTTGTTCATTTATAGTAAGTTACAGTGGAGCCAATGCTGTGTATCAGTGCCAGTGTTATAGTGCCAGGGCCTGAATATCTGCCCTCTGTACCCACTGTGTTTCACTGTATATAATGTGCTGGGTTTGTAAATACGGACTGCATCTCACTGTATATAATGGGGAGTCAGTACCCACTGCCTTTCTTGCTATAAAACTAACATAAACACATCTAAAGGGGTGGTTCACTTTTAAGTTAACCTTTAGTATGTTATAAAATGGCCTATTCCTAGCAACTTTGCAATTGGTCTTCCTAATTAATTTTTTTGAATAATTTGCCTTTCTCTTCTGCCTCTATACAGATTTCAAATGGGGGCCAAAAAATATTGCTCTGTGAGGCTACAATTTTATTATTATTATAATTTTGTATTACTTATTTTTCCAAGTAGGCCCCTTAACTATTCATATTCCCATCTCTTGTTTAAACCACTACCTGGTTGCTAGGGTAAATAAGACCCTAGCAACCAGATAGCTGCTGAAATACCAAATGGAGAGCTGCTGAACAAAAAGCTAAATAACTGAAAAACCATTAAAAATAAAAGTGAATTCGAATGCGAACTACCCCTTGAAGCTAACTGATCACAAACACAAATGTTTGCAGATCCCCTAACAGAAGTGCGCGTATGAATACTTTTACATCCTAAACATTTTAGGGTAAAAAAAAAAAGCACCCCCACCCGCACTTTTGTACAGTATCCCTGGAAGTCAGTGGGAACGGCAAGAGGTAGTTGGGAGGTTAACTTTTTACGCCAGCAGCGAATCCACTAAGTGTCACATTAGCTGTAGGTCAGTCTGTGTATGGGCCATCATTAGCCTCCCCTAGTATCATCCTGCAAAAAAAAAATATATATCTATATATATATATATATATATAGAGTCCACAGGTATAGCGGTGCACACTGGGAGTCCTTTAAAAGTTAGCTTTTATTGAACTATATAAAACTTAATACATGGAGAAATAGGTCAACGTTTCGGCCCCCATCTTGGGCCTTTGTCAAGACCTTAAACATGTAACAACCATCAAAGCTATAAATAGATAAAAGCACAAACCCACACCCAATGGCACAAGTCATTCCAGTCATGTGTCAAAATTAAAAGAAAAGAAACCCTGTACCAAGGAGAAAACAATATCAAACACCATAAGGAAAATTATAATGAGCATACCACTGGCCATAAACTCCCATTTATATTCTGGCCCATCACCTCACATTAAGGGCCCTAGAATCTAAACCCCACAGAGATCTAGCGTTGATTTAAAAAGCAGGAAAAAGAGCAATATTCATTAAGGCCAAAAGGGGATAATGTATTTAAAGTTTTAATCCAGAATGTTTCCCTTTGTAGGAGCAAACGGGAGCGGTCACCCCCCCTCCTGGGTAGGGGAACATGGTCGATTGCAATATAACGAAAGGTGGGTAACCTGTGGCCCTGTTCTAAAAAATGTTTTGCCACCGGTTTATTAGTCACCCCATCACGAAATGCTGTACTAATAGCAGAGCGATGACCATCCATACGCAGCCTCAACGTTTGATCAGTCTTTCCTATATAGGACAAACCACAGGGACAAGTAATCAAATAAATGACAAAAGATGTAGTACAAGTGATATGATGTCTTATATTGAGACGCTTACCCGTATGGGGATGTAAAAAAGTCGCCCCTGGAGTCATATACCGACAAGAGGTGCAATTGGGGCATTTAAAGCATCCAGGTTTGTTGCTACGCAACCATGAACCAGATTTCTTTTGGTAACATGCTATCGGGTCACTCTGTACTAAGAGATCACGTAAATTTATACCCCTTCTGTAGCTAACAAGTGGGGCATTGGGTAATACCTTCTTAAAGGCATGGTCGGCCTGAAGAATATTCCAATTTTTACCAATCGTATTTCTGATGTGGCCAGATCTAGAATTAAAGGTAGTACAAAACACCACACCAGGATGTGCCTTGGGACCCCTGCTAGTGAGATTACAGCGAGAGCGAGCCGTTGATAAAGCTTGCGTTAAAACTGAAACTGGGTAACCCCTTGCTTGAAAGCGCCCCCACATCTCCAGGATTTGGGTTTCCGCTATGCGCTCATCGGAGTTATTCCTCAAAACCCTACAAAATTGTGAGATGGGTAGGGACTTTTTAAGGGCTGGAGGGTGACTACTACCAAAGTGGAGAAGCACGTTCTTGTCAGTGGGCTTGCGGAACAACGAGTAGCCCAACTGGCCACCCGTAATCCACAGCTCAATGTCCAAAAAATGTAGCCGCTCCCTCTGGATCTCTGCTGTAAATTTAACAGGACTGTCCAATGCATTAAGATTTGTCACCATCATATGAAATTCATCCTCCGTTCCACACCAGAGCATAAGCATATCGTCTATATAGCGTCGGAAAAACAAAAGGTTATTCCCATATTTTGGCACAATATACAGTTGTTCAAAACAATGCATAAATAAATTAGCATAAGCTGGAGCCATGGCAGCACCCATTGCCGTACCAGAAACCTGGAGAAAAAAATCATATTCAAACCGAAAATAATTCAAGGTAAGTGCTAAATGCAAAAGTTCCAGTACGAATGAAATTGGGGGCCCCTGATATGTATCCATTGACTCCAGCGCAGTCCGAGTGGCCGCCAAACCCTCCTCATGCGGTATACAGGTATACAAACTGACCACATCCAAACTTGCTAGAAAGAAACGTGCACCCTCAGGGATATGTACTTGTTTGATACAATCTAGCAAATGTGGGGTGTCCTTAAGATAAGTCGGTGTTTTCTGTACCGCCGGCTGGAGTATGGTATCTAAGTAGACACAAATGGGATGCAATACGGAATTCCTTCCGGACACAATCGGACGCCCTGGTGGTTGTGTAAGACTTTTATGCACTTTTGGCAACGTGTACAGTACCGGGCAAACCGGGTGCTCCAACTTCAAAAACTCGCCCAATTGTCTGTTCACCACCCCAGTGCTGATTGCATCATCTATAACCCTGAAAACCCTAGCCTTAAACATAGAGATGGGATCACCAGGTAAACGTCTATATACAGAAACATCCGACAATTGTCCTAAGATCTCAGACCGATAGTCACAATAATTCATCAACACAATCCCCCCACCTTTATCTGCAGGGCGAATCACAATGTCCTTAGCCTCTGTTAGTGCTTTTAAGGCTATACGTTCAGTAGGCGACAAATTGTCACGATGTTTAAATTTAACATCATTTAGAACTTCCCTCTCCACCGCTTGTTTAAACAATTTAATGGCAGGGCTCGTAACCGGTGGTGTAAACAGACTTTTTAACTTCAATGTTGTTGAATCAACTTGCTTAGTGTCTGTATCCATAAAATGATGTTTCAAATTAATAGTGCGACACAGCTTAAAGAACTCAATTTCCCAATTAAAGGGGTTAAAGCGGTGGGCCGGTACAAAAGACAAACCTTTCTGTAACACACTGATCTCACCCGGTGAGAGCGTGTGACTTGACAGATTAAAAATTGGAATATCTAGACTCTGCGCCCCCGACCCCTTTTGGCCCCTCCTCGTTGGGTACCTTTTGCGTTTATCCTTCCCGAAGGGGGTTTGGTATTCATGATCGGAGAATGTTCCAAAAAAGGCGAAGGGGAACTGGAAGCAGCATCACCCATATGAGCAGAAGTAGTAGCAGTCTGTGAATTTGTAACCACCACATCATCCCCCTCAGAATCACCTGAGCTAGTGTCAACCGTATTGAAAGGCTTAACTAGTTTTCGTCTATACTGGCGTCTGGGGCGCTGTTGGGTATACAAAGGTTCTCTTTCCCCACTTAACCATCTATAAACTTTAAAGTTCAGATAGTCCTCATTAACACGCCTTAGCTTTTCCTTTTTGAACCGTAGTAGGTCCTGTTTATAAGTCTCGACTTGAGCACGAGCCCGTGATAATAAATCACCAATATCTTCCCCTTTAAAGGTAGAAACATTCTCCAACTCATGTACAGCCAAAGATTTACGTACCTTTGCTAATTCATTCGCCACCTCCTCTATTACCAGAATCATGAGGTCAAACGAGCAACGGTTTAACACGCCAATCCATTTTTTGCAAAACTCAGGGTTTGATCTACCGATCGTCGGAACGTTCCGTATTCGGAACCCGCGGGGAATTCGTTTGGCACGATAGTAGTCAGAGAGAAACAGCCCGTGCAAGTCCAGATCCACCTCGCGTCTCTTTAACCTTTCCCATTCCCGGGTGATATCCGCGGTGCTTGTTTTGCAGGGTAAGTCGGTATGACTCTGATGCCAAAGGACACGATCGGCGTCTGCCTCACTGATATGCCAGACCTCCGCATACTCACTACCAAAGCATGCACGCTCCACATAATCCTCCATGGTGTCTGACAATTGTTTAGGATAATGCCTACAACAAATCAAAAAGTCAAAAAACAAAATATGCGGGTGCTCAAACAAACAGCTTTGCCAGAACGCTGCTTTCCAATACAAACCAAGAGGGTTCAGCACTCCTTAGCAAATGGCTAATTGACCCAGGTGCTACCGATTCAAGCAATTTCAATAGAGTCCACAGGTATAGCGGTGCACACTGGGAGTCCTTTAAAAGTTAGCTTTTATTGAACTATATAAAACTTAATACATGGAGAAATAGGTCAACGTTTCGGCCCCCATCTTGGGCCTTTGTCAAGACCTTAAACATGTAACAACCATCAAAGCTATAAATAGATAAAAGCACAAACCCACACCCAATGGCACAAGTCATTCCAGTCATGTGTCAAAATTAAAAGAAAAGAAACCCTGTACCAAGGAGAAAACAATATCAAACACCATAAGGAAAATTATAATGAGCATACCACTGGCCATAAACTCCCATTTATATTCTGGCCCATCACCTCACATTAAGGGCCCTAGAATCTAAACCCCACAGAGATCTAGCGTTGATTTAAAAAGCAGGAAAAAGAGCAATATTCATTAAGGCCAAAAGGGGATAATGTATTTAAAGTTTTAATCCAGAATGTTTCCCTTTGTAGGAGCAAACGGGAGCGGTCACCCCCCCTCCTGGGTAGGGGAACATGGTCGATTGCAATATAACGAAAGGTGGGTAACCTGTGGCCCTGTTCTAAAAAATGTTTTGCCACCGGTTTATTAGTCACCCCATCACGAAATGCTGTACTAATAGCAGAGCGATGACCATCCATACGCAGCCTCAACGTTTGATCAGTCTTTCCTATATAGGACAAACCACAGGGACAAGTAATCAAATAAATGACAAAAGATGTAGTACAAGACTCTATTGAAATTGCTTGAATCGGTAGCACCTGGGTCAATTAGCCATTTGCTAAGGAGTGCTGAACCCTCTTGGTTTGTATATATATATATATATATATATTTGTCTGTTGCAGGATGATGCTAGCTTACTTGCCCCCCCTTGGAAAATTTTCTGCGGACGCCCATGGGGGTGGGTCTTCCTCTTTGGCTGCCTCTGCTGACCACTGAGCCTGGGATCAACAGAGCCCCAGTAAAGTGAGTACCCTAGAGTCTGCCTCTAGCTCTAGTGAAGTCGGGGAACAGGGACCCCGGGAATGAGGAGTAGTATCAGGTTAATTTATAGGATCACTTTCTAGGAAAGTGAGATAGTGAAATTAGTTAGAAAGAGTAGTTTTTGGCTCCAACCAGGAGAGATTAGCTGGAAGTATTCTTCCCACCCAAAAAAAAAAACCATCAGAGAGCTCCAGACATTGTATATCAGACTCCTCAGCTTTAGTGATGTGCAGATTTTTTCAGCAGGCATGGATTCGCAGCGAAATTCTGCGTAAAAAAAAAAGTTCTGGCTGCCTCAAAAAAAAGTCGTTTCACAAATTTTTCCAAAGTTTTATGTTTTTCTGGTGAATCAATATGGGACAGATTCGCTCATCACTGTTTAGCTTAACTACCTTGCCTGCGGAATGGAGAGGAGATGGGGGGGCATTCACCTAATTCTGAGTAAAACTGATGCACGTTTATTACATTCATTTTTTTTCCTTTTTTTTTTTAATTTAGCTTTGATATATTTTTATTCAATTGTGTAAACTATGGACATAATAATTTTTTTTTTTTTTTTTTAGATTTACCGTTAATATCCCATGGAAAAAATTATATATCATTGTGAAAGTTAAAATTGTTAAAATAAAAGTGAATTCTGATATTTAAGGTCTAAACTGTTATAATTTCTTTGGTATTTAACACCAAGATTTGCTCAAAAACTCCTGCTGGTTTATGGATATTTTAATTGGTATAATTATTTTAATTAGAGATGTGTTTGTCTCCAGACGTAATCAATACTGTAAAATGTGTAAAATGGTAAAGGGTGAAGCCAGCTGTCACCCCTTGGTGTATTTTCTAAATCTATTCCTTGTTTTGTTAAGATGTCTCTCCCACTGGCCTATTCACTAGCTCCTTAACTCTATAAGGCAGGAAGTACCTTGAACGTGTTCTACAGCACTGACATTATACTGGGAATACAGTACATATTGTAGCATTCATATGACAAATCATATATTTCTTTAAACCTGAATAATGGGTTATACAGTGTCATGCACTGCTGATAATATGAAGCCTGCCCAAGTCTAAAGATATAATATAGATCTAGTGCTAGGTATAGAAAACAGTATTCTCCTCCTCAAATGAACTTGCAGGTGTTACATACAGAGCTCCAGTAAAAATTATTGTATTGAGAGTGCCGACTCTCTAGGTCGTGCACCAAGTGGAAAACTTTTTGGAGGAGATAAGGGTGTGCTGGTGTTAAGATTTGCTACATACAGAGCTCCAGCCATGCCTTGGATTTACGCTAGTATGTAAGGTCTGTGCACGTCAGCTGCCACAGGCAACACACATGCCACTCATTGAATAATGGGTGCAAGTTGTGCCTGCCTGTGCACCAGTAATCGCTAGGCACAAAAATCCAAACTGCCAGAATATAAGGTTAATTCTGAGCAAAAACATAGTGGTTTGTTTCTGGTTTGTACCTTGCCTCCTTTAGTATATGAACCCTTAAAGGGGTTGTTCTCCTTCAGCTCAACTTTTAGTATGATGTAGATTGTAGAGAGTGCTATTCTAAGATAATTTGCAATTGGTTTTTATTTTTCTTATTATTTCTAGTTTTTGAATTATTTAGCTTTTTATGTAGCAGTTCTCCAGTTTGGAATTTCAGCAGCTATCTGGTTGCTAGGGTCCAAATTACCCCAGCAACCAGGGTTTGATTTGAATGAGAGACTGGAATATTAATAGGAGAGAGCCTGAATACAAAGGAAAGTAATAAAAAGTAACAATAACAATACAATTGTAGCCTCACAGAGTAATAGTTTTTTTGGCTTCCAGGGTAAGTGATCCCCATTTGAAAGCTGGAAAGAGGGAGAAGAAGAAGGCAATTCATTCAACTTCATTCATTAAAAAAAAAAAAAAAAAAAATAGAAACCAATTGAAAAGTATTTAATAAGAATATTTCATTCATTCAGATCTAGGATGTCTTATATTTGTGTTCCCTTTATTTTTTTGAGCAGTGTATATATTATAACCAATACAGAACTGTATACATTTCTACAAATCGCAGTTTCACATTTGCCATCTCAATATAGTCTTAACTGTCTATGGCATAAATCGCAGAGAAAAACAAAAAGAATTATATAAAAACTCATTAGTGAGTCTCACATTTCAGCTAAAAAACTTCAACTTTAAAGATTGCCGAATACAATGGATACTTCATTACATATTAGGTACTATCATCCAAATCTGAATATAAGATTGATTGGCCCTTGGAATACAATGGCTAGCAGATCTGATTGGATTCTATCAAACATCACAGTTGGTGGTTTTATGAAACAGAACTTGTTTAATGACATTGCTTGATGTGTCCAATATCCAATGTATTATGCTTTCTACTATTTTTGTGGTCATAATTTTTACCTTTATTTCACCTTAATATATAAATAATCACTGTTGCAAAGCTACTCACCATCTGCCCTAACACATGCCCTTGGTGGTATAAGCCAGTATCAGCCCACTGATTTGTGTGTTTGTGCACTGACACTGGGTTCATATATTGACACAGTGCATGTCATGTAGCCACATGTGTGCTCTCTTGTGAAGTGGCATTTAACTGATTTGCTGATCCATGTGACCTCTCTCCTGTCATACTCACAAGCCTCTCCTCACTGTTCAGTCTGCCTGGTCCATCCCTGGGCTAGATTTGTATTAGTGCCAGGCACTAGAGAGGTGTTGTTTTAAGATTAATCCTTGAGCTCAACTGACATTTTTTTCATTTCTTTTATTTCTTTGTCCTTTTTCTCGTTTATTTATATCTATATCTATCCTTTATGCATTAAATGTTTTACTCTCTTTTACAAATTGACACTTATAAAACAAGAAACTCACTAAGGGTGTTAGAGACAATATATATTGCACTTACACCCTTAATATTGCTTTGTTCCTTGTGCCAGATTAAAAAATCCAGCCCAAGACAAGGGTACACTGCATAATGTCCTTTAGGCTCCTGCCATGCGTGCCTTGGAGTTGGTAGGCCAATGTCATGACCCTGTACCCCCAGTATGCTGCAGGGAGAGGCCAGGGCGATGTGCAGTAGTTCCAAAGGCATGGTGCAAAGTGCAAAAAAACTCCAAGCTTTGTGCTTGCTTTCTCTCGCTTTGCACCTTACAACCTTGCAAATGAATCCTTGTATGTGCATCAAGTATCACTGCAGACTGATTTAAACTCAGCTCCACTTGATCACCACTTCTTCATTTTTTACCAGAGGCTATGGAACAGAAAAAGCTACTTGACTTTAAGGAGGTTTAGGGTTATAAGGTTTGTTTTCAGTTACGTGAGTTCCTTTTGTGGCTCTACATTTTTAGTTTTCATATGTACAGAAGCTCATTCTCTTTTTTCCATATAGATTACTGAACTAGTCTTTATATTTGCCTTATTTCACTTACTTAGTAAAATACGGTTTAATGGCTCCAAGAAAAACATCTTTTCATAAAAATGATAATGATGAAATGAAAGGTTACAAAAATCACATAACAATAAATAAAGGTTAACAGGAAACACGCACATATATACACATGGAGATAGTCAAAGAAATAGATTGCATCATTATGTATAGAACAAGGTCAGACCACTCTGAAGAAGGTAAAGAACATTCAAATTACTAATCAAAACATGTTAAAGTAGGAGTTCAGAAGAAGTAATCATTAAAGGTCAAATTGTTCCACTTAACAAGGTGGTAAATCACCCATGGTGCCTTCAAAGTGTTGTTTCAATTAAGTGAAAAACAAATCAAAACAACTAAATTCTATACAGTGGGGGGACTAGTGACTAGTTAGAATCCCTGATTCTTACCTAGGTGCAAAAATAAATAAAAACCATGTGACCACGGTCATTCATAGCTCATTAGCCTGCTCAAAAAAATTCAGAATAACAGTGAAATAATAAATATATACTCTTAGGGGCTGATTTACTAAGACACGAATTCCAACCGAATTGGAAAAATTCCGATTGGAAAACGAACATTTTGCGACTTTTTCGTATTTTTTGCGATTTTTTCGGCGCCTTTACGACTTTTCGGAAATTATCGCGACTTTTTCGTTACCAATACGATTTGCGTGAAAAAACACGAGTTTTTCGTAGCCATTCCGAAAGTTGCGCAAAATCTGGCGATTTTTTCGTAGTGTTAAAACTTGCGCGAAAAGTCGCGCCTTTTTCGTATCGTTAAAACTTAAAAGGCGCGACGTTTCGCGCAAGTTTTAACGCTACGAAAAAATCGCTGCAATATTACTGCAATAAAAGTACAGTCCCAAGGTGCATCTCCTACACTTCTCTTCAGTGATTGGAGGGTCTCACTTGTATACTACCCAACAGCTCAGCATCACTTGCAGAACAAAAACTTCTTTTAAAGCAGACAAAATGCAAACGAGGATTCTTCTTCCCTTAAAAAGGTGAGGCCTGGGCAAGCTCCTTATCTATAAGAAATACATTTAGATGGTTGCAGTTCAAATTTTTTTGAGCATTTGATCAATGGCGAAAAGCACCTAGAATATTGAGGCTTGCCACAAAGAACCTTGAGGTTCCTCAGAAGAAGCGGCAGCCATAGGCTGAGCAGAGGGAAGAGGAGCCAGAAGTGCAACAGCATTATTGGCTGGAGAAAGTGGAAGAAATCAAGAATTCTACAAGCTGGGTCAAGCACTGAATGAACTCAAAGTGGTTTGCTTGGGTTGCCCATGCAAGTGGTGAAAGCATTTGACCCTGTGTGTGCATACACATCACTTTCACACATTCTACCACCCCCTTTGGCCCCAGAACCCCATGTGGTTCCGCTTCCACGGTAGCTACCTCACTGACTTTCATTATGTTTTGGACACAAAAGAAGTAAACTTGTTGCTTGGAGTAACAAAGTGATACAAGTGTTAACCAAAAATTATTCATTTTTAGCTCAGTACGAGGAAAAGGGTAAATACCATTAGTAGCATAATAGCTTTCCTTTAAAAGATCAGTGCCCTTAGTGGTAGCCTACACCTAGACCTAGAGAAACAAGATTTTTAATTCATCTATATGTCTCTTTTATTTATAAAAAGCACATATTGATGTGCCAGTATAGGGTTATTTGCAATTAGAATCTCCCTGCCCTACAGAATATAGTACAATCCAGTTATTACATTGTTTAATAAGATTTGCAATTCAGTTCTTCAAGTCAAGGGCTCAGAAAAGATTCTCATTTTCAGTTTAACCTTAATCAATAATTTTTTTTTTAAACTAACCCTATTTTCTGTCTTTGTTCATCCTACACAAAAATGTAGCCCGCGGTGAAAAGAACATTTACCATAGATTACAGCAATGCTTAGAAGAAAAAAGAAAAGTACCTAAACAGAAAGCAAATGGTTATCAAATGTCTTCTTTAGCCAGTTCATCATTTTACTCTTCAAATTACCTTTTTGTAAAACTTGCATGATTGATCCTATTCTTGATTTCATAGATAGGGTTATTTGTATTGCTGCCATTTTTTTCATTTCTTTTTTGTTCATAGTTAATTAGACTTTCATTTAGAAGGTTTCTAGGGCCAGATTAATGGGACAATTAGCAGAAATAAAAAGCTTGCTCAGTTTATAAAATGTGCATATTCGTTTTGAAATAGCTGTGTAAATGGAAAACGAAATGCACAAGTATAATCTCTAGTAATTCACTGTAGCTTTACCTTAAAAAAATTCCTATTTTATTTATTTAATTTCATATTACTTCTTACATTTTAGGTACTTACTTGCTCTTACATGCACCCCCTTGCTCTTTACCTAACCCCTAATGTACAGTACTAGTGATTAGCCCATTGCTCCTGATGCTTCAAACTTTTACTGGGCCTAGTAGTAGGGTTTGTGTAATATTAGAGTATGATTTTATAGATTTTATAGTTTATACTTTATAGGTTACTGGTGTAAAAACCTGTTGATGAACAGAGGCACAGTAAGCTTGAACAGCAGCTCCTTGCTCTTCTTCATGCAATGTACAAAATTAGGCATGTGCCGAATCCCGGATTTGGTTCGGGATTCGGGCCAAATCCAGGCATTTTTTGAAATATTCCATTTCGGCCAAATCCACAGTCCCGGGATTCGGCAGAATCCGCCAGGGTGGGTTCGCCCAAACCCAAAAAAGTGGGTTCGGTGCATCCCTATACAAAATTTACTGCTGAGATTTACCTTGCTAAGCTCCAATATTTAGGTTTAGTATCTGGTGAGAAAGGAACAAATTAGAGTTAAATAACTCTGTTGCAAAATATCAGAATATTGACTTATTTTATTTATTTCATTCAATATTTTAGTTCTTTTAATACCCTCACCTCAAATGACCCATTCAAGATGTTTTTCAGTTGCACGTTTGAGTATAATTAGAAAAGAAAAAGATGCAGTTTGTGTACATAGCTATTTCTATTCAAACAATTGTCTGCTGATGTTTTCTTTTTGGCTTAAAGTGTTCTTCATACCAAGTGGTTATGTCTGAGCAAATTAATATAACAGGCGGGAGAACATTGGTGCATTATGGTACAATGAAAGCACAAAGGGAACATTCTTTGCAGCTTTAGCCTTTTCATTAGTAAAGGAAAGTGTACCCAGAAATTCCCATCTTCTCCTATCATGTGATCAAAATCCAGCCAGGGGTTGGCTGGAAAGATAGCTTTGCCCTCTTCTGCATTGTTTTAAGGAATATAAATGTACCATGTAGGTTGCATTAAATGCTATTAATTTTATATTTCCATGCAAAGTTATTTAGCACAAGATTGGCCTTTTGGTTTACTGCAGTGCATATGAAATAATTACATTAAATCTATTTTCATTAAAATGAAAAATACATAAAATATTGAAAAAAATTAAATGAAAAAGATCCTTTTCAAACGATTGCAATTAATATTGATTTGTATTAAGGCCCACGTGGGTGTAACCCTTTCTTGACAAAATTCTCAGCTAACTGTTTTTAAACACTTCTATGGAGCTTACATGCTTAGATAGAGTATTGCATGGGGAACTGAGAAGCAATACTGTAGGGAAGGGATGAGAGGCTGGATAAACCAACAATATGACTTGAGACAGGTGGGAGGAAGGAAAATAAGTCAAGTTCAACATATAGTTGTAAAAAAAAAAAAAAAAAAAAAGGGTGGCCACGGGTTTTATATAGTCAGGTTTGTAGTATGATGATCAAGCATCAGTTCTTCAGGCATACATTTAATCCTGCCCTTTAGGTCCAAGCCTTATTTATAATAGCTAAGGGCTCATTTATTTAATATCACCCGCACCACTACAACTACAGTGATGGATAACGACAATAAGTACTAGATCCGTATTGGAGGGGATAGCAAAGAATTTAGCATCAGCACCACAGATATACCCAATTGTAAGTGTTAGGGCAAGTTGAATTTCACCTTACATTTGTTAACACTTTAAATGTAGTTGTAATTGAACCCCATGCATGATATTTTATTCTACTTTGTTAAAGGCTAAAATAAAAATAATGTACATACATTGTTGATGAACTATTGTATTAATTACTGTATGGTGTAACAAGCACAACATTCAAACAGGTTAAATATGTTTCCTTTACTGGGCAATTAAATCTGAATTTCAAGCTGATTGAACATCGAAATATATTATATTACATTCAAGTAATATACAGGTATGGAACCTGTTATCCAGAATGCTATGGGCCTGGGGTTTCTATCGCAGGAGGCTGCTGATATGGGTCGACTCGCCGATCGGGCCAGTTAAAAGATTTTGATCGGGCGCCATAGAAGGCGCCTGAGCAAAATCTGCCTTCAGGGCTGAATCGTCAGAAGGAGGTAGAAATCCTATTGTTTCTACTTCCTTATCTTCCGTTTCAGCCCTGAACGGTTTGTGACTGATTGTATGATCTTTCGTGCGAACATCGCAAATCGCCACGTGTGTGGCCACCTTTACTTTTATAGAGCTTATTTTTGTAGGTGTAGGTGCAAGTGCTAGAGTACTGTGGGGATACAACATTGCACTATATACACAGAGCATGTAAAAATCCCCAAATTACACTTTGCACCTATTGGTCTTGGGATCTGTGAGTGCCTGCTGTTTCCTTCATGGTACAACCCAGCTATTATACACATAGCAGATGCACAATGGGTAAGCATGTTAGCGCTGGGTACAAAAGAGTAAGGCAAGTTACAACAAGTTTTTATCCCTAATGTTCAACAAAGCTTCACTAGGCAACATGGCACGAAAAAAACATCTCAACCTCTTAAAACCTTTAGATGCTGTATATTGTGATAGACAGTATATGTCTGGATATAACTAGTGGCTGTTCTATAAAGCAGGTAACATATTCGTCTGTCTCCTTTAAATACAGGTACATGTATCAGAATCCTGTTTCTTGTGGCTTTTCATTGAAATGCCAAGTTCATTCAGGGACACTGCACAATCCAGATCTTTTTGGTATATGAGTGTCCTACTTGCTCATCCTTGTGTCAGTTCAATTAAGCGTAGGGTGTAAGACAGATGCACGATAACCTCAAAGTCCTTTAGGAGGGGAAGGAGGAGTATCAGTGCAAAGGTCACAGTCCCCAAAAATTCCATGTTTTTTGTTCACTAGGTTTCAGCTTATGCAGCTTTGTTAGTCTGGGTAATGAAATACTTTAATGTGTGTCAGAGAATAATAAAATACCTGTTAGTTATGTAAAACATTAGAGCATAAAATGTTTGATTAAAAAAAACAAAGATAGAGGATCCAATGTACACCATGCTCTAATCCATCCTATCTGGACTTGTCTGTCTTACAGCCAAATTTGTAGACATCCCTACTGTTAATGGGGCATGTATATCATCTAAGAGTTGGTCAATCCTGCACCAAGATCATTTTTTTAGTGTTTTATCTATAAATACCTGTTTTTGTAAATATAAATACTTGCATAAATACTAAATTACTAGTGAAACAGGAGACTAGGGAATGTGCATTGATCATTCCCCCCTCTTGTGTATGCCTTTTGCTAATTTGGCCAGATCATTTGCACTTTCATTGTACTTCTAAACAGCCTTGGAGTGCTCTTGCAACCCCACTTTTGTGTATTTCTGTACTTACCAGAGTTCCTCAGCAGGAAAAATGGCCGAACTTCCATGTGGTTGTAGCACCCTCGACACCTGACCCTTTAAATAGTGGTCTTGTGCCTTTAAAAGTGGGTGGTGGTTTGAAGAGTTTCTAAAAGCCAAAAGTGGGGTAGAATTAAGCCTGTAAAACAAATGCTGTGGTTTTGGCAATCTCTCTTTTTTAAAAGCTAATGGTGGAGGAGGACTAAAGCCGGCCATACACGCACTGATATTATCGTACGAAGCAGGGTCGGACTGGGCCGCCGGGACACCGGGAAAAATCCCGGTGGGCCCCGGCCCTAGTGGGCCCCAGCGGCCCAGTCCGACCTTTGCCGGCGCTCCCCGCTACTGACTGTTCCTCCCCGACGCGTTCAATTTATACGCGCTCGGGGAGGACGTCAGGCGGGGGCCCTTCGGGGGGGTTAGGGGGGCCCTTGGGGGGGTTAGGGGACGCGGCTGGGGCACCTGCAGGGCCCCTGGGGCGGGAGCCCCGGTGGGCCCTGCACCCCCCAGTCCGACCCTGGTACGAAGCAATATCGATCATTGGTTGCACGTGAGATCGATATTGCTATGTGTATGGCCACCTTAAGCCCTGTGACTGAGACCAGTACCTGGGTCAGGACACACTTTTCCCAAGATATGCAACCATGCAGGGAGGTGCCAGCTTTTTGTCAGCTATTTGGTGTCAATCATATTGCATCTTATCATCATCAGATTATGCTTAATAAATCACAGTAATTAAAATAATTTTAGATGATTTCTGTCTGCACTTTTAATCAGGTGCGTGTTCCACACCTGCAATGTATACATTCCTAACCATATATAGGAAATCTCTCTTCATGCTTTAGGCAGGACACTGTAATTGATATGTTCTATCACCTGTATTAAAGTATTTCAATTTAAAAGCTATAATTACTCTAAAAAATATATTTATATATTCAGAAACTGTCATTTGATTTGATTTGAGTAATTTGCCATGCAGTATAATTATCAGCAGAATACCAACACTTTTTTAAGAAGCTGATTTATGGTGATAAAAAATACCTCTTGTTTCCATCAAACAGGAATGGCCACAAGTAAAACATATGCATTGTATAATCAGGTCAAATTGCCTTTAAAGGCAGTGTCACATGACACGTGATTCTGTCAGGTCCCAATGGCAAAGTATTTTTAGCTGTTTTATCGCCAGTGGGGAAGGCAATTTCCCATGGGCAACAAAGAGCCTTGTGTGCCATTACCCTTTAATAAAGGCTATAATGTACCTGTTGACACAGGGCAAACATCTCATTGGTGGCCCACCTGCAGCTGCCCCATGCAATTTGCACCAGCTCCAGCACTATATCCACTCACATCAAATTATATTGCAGTTTTTACCATGCAAAAGTTTTTTCAATAACCCCACCCCAATCTGGCTTGCATTAGATACACAGTTAGGGAGCCCTGTCCTTACCACCTACACTATTGCAGACTGTAAGGACAGGGATGCATTGCAACTGCTTAGGGTTACCACTCCATCCTCTTTAATACTTTCCAGATATTGAATCCACATCCTGCATATGTGTGATAGGCCCAACAACATCCATATTCTCCCTCTGAGGAAGAATCAAAGCTACTAAGCTCTTCATGCACCCTCAACTGTCTGTCTGTCTTTCTATCTGCCAGCAGGGCGCAAAATGCAGCTGGCAACCATGCAGGATTCATCTCAGTTACCAAACTCTTGCCGTTCTGTATCTGTAGATATTTAAAACACATGTAAATAAGATTAAATCATGCTTAATTATTAACCACATCGTAACTGTAAGAAGAGTAGATTTTGGATCCAAAGCTGAGTACACTCCAACAAACAGAACCTGTACATTTTAGATAATCTATTGTAATAAGAGAAGTATTTTTTGTTAGAATTATATAGTGTCCATGGGGTCAATTAACACATGCAAGTGCAAGACACCACTACAAATAACCTATCACAGTATACAGATAGAGCTCACAGTCTTTGTTTGCTGGCAGAGGTGTTTGGAGTGAATTAGAACTGTAGGACATTGAGTGCAGCAACTTAATAACCCAGGCACCTGTTTAAAAACCCAGACTTATGCAATTACCAAGGCAAAGGTAGGTATCATTCAGCTACATATTAAATACAAATGGTTCCTTGCTGCTACAGGTTGTCATGTTAACAAATAAAATTAAGCCCGTGTCAGAGCAGCTAGATTATTATATATGACAGTTTGCCAGAGCAGCAATGAACCATAGAGTATAAAGATTAATGGCACATGTAAAAATGTATGCACAGACAGAGCACCACAGATATTTGAATTTGTATCTGCTTTCCACAGCTGATCTAGTAATTCTCTTTCTTGTTCAGCCAACAGCACCATGTACTTTCCCTTAGTTAACCATTTATTGTAAATGACTCTTGCTTTGACTCTGATGTAGTGAATCATCCCTGTGCTCCATAAATGTATGTGTATGTATGTATGTATATCTTTATTTATAAAGCGCTACTTATGTATGCAGCGCTGTACATTAATACAAACAGGGTGTTAATAAGATAATAATAGATAAATACAAAGTATAACAATAAATACAAGATAAATACAGCTGCAATGTTAAGAGACGAGGACACAAGAGGAAATATATAAATAAATGTATTTAAAGCCTTCTCAGAAAAAAACTTATATCAGTATTTAGTGATGAGTGTGCCCATTTACTGTCACACTTTAGAATTCATTTTATGAAATCTCTTCCTATTCAATAAGAAATAATAGTTCTATATGTACTTTTGAGATATCACATACGTTGAACTGAGTGTATAATATGTTGAATACAACAGAGGTGCATATAGAGCTCATGCATGTCAAGATATTTTGTAAAGCAGATAAGTGGCCATAAGAAGAAGCAAATAAGAACAGAAAATATCATGGTTTGTAAAAAAAGTTATTCTTAGATGGGTCATGCAAGCAAAGACCGCTGTTGGATATTTGGTTAGGACTGTATCATCTTGTACTACTGATATTGGAAGATAGGCTGTACTCATACAGATATTGTTGTAAAAACGAAGTGACTAGATCAGTGATCCCCAACCAGTGGCTCTGGAGCAACATGTTACTCGCCAACCCCTTGGATGTTGCTCCCAGTGGCCTCAAACCAGGTGCTTAGTTGTGAATTCTTGGTTAGGCAAGTTCTGGTTGTATAAAAACCAGTTGTACTGCCAAACAGAGCCTTCTGTAGGCTGCCAGTCCATACAGAGAATACCAATTAACCAATAATGGCCCTTATTTATGTTTGTGTTGCTCCCCAACTCTTTTTACATTTGAGTGTAGCTCACAGGTAAAAAAGTTTGGGGACCCCTGGACTGGATGGAAAGTTTTTGATTGCAGAAAACACCAACATCCATGGAATGATTATATCGTTCCAAACACACACAGAGATTATCATACAAAATCTAGTATCTGACAACAATATCTGAGTGTCTACAGGCATCTTAATTGCTGCAAGGCTGTTAAACCTTTAACCATAGGAATCACACTTTGACTTTTATTTAAAGCATAATTTAATATTTATCTAACAAACAATTTTAAAATGAAAATCTAATCAAATAATTTGTTTCCTTAACATTCATTTTAGCACATTTTCTGCGCTATTTTATTCTAGCAATTAAAGCATATTAAAAATGTATTTTTGCAAACTGCATTGTTATGTTAATATAATTACCTGTATATAGTTTATTTGTTCTATGCTAGCAAATCATTTACTGTCTCCTTCTAAAATATCCACATTCTGCTCAATTCTTTTGCATTTAAATGTGAAAGCACAGGGAAATCAGATTGCTTTATTGAGGTGTAGGATTTATATTCCAGAATATATGGGACTTGAGATTTTCCAGATAAAGTGTCCATAATTTCATTATTTGGAACAACATGCCTAAAATCTACTGAAAAACCTATAAAAATGATGTATGCAACTATCATGCTTGGTTAACAAACATTGACTACAATGTAATTTTCAAAGACCCCCCAGACAGCAATTATAGGGCATTAAGTGGTGCAAGAGATCATTATTTATTACTTAAGCTTCTGTCCAGGTTCTGGCTGTACTTTGTGCTAACACTGAATAGAAAATCTGGCAAGAGGTACAGAGCAGAGGGTTGGCGGGCAAAGGCCATTCTGCCTGACAAGTAAGTTACAGAATATCAACACTGTATCCATGTGGGTGTCTGCAGGTCTCTGTGCTCTGGAATGGAGGCCAGAGACCTGTGGAGTGCAAAGTCTAAAAATGGTGGATTGCAACCTGCCTTCTACTTGATATAAATAAGCTGGTTAAACTAGCTAGAAGGAGCTGATGTGATTAAAATACTACCAAACATATGAAGGCTAGACACGAATAGCATGTTGTTTTAAAACAAGATTTAATAGGACTTGATAAAAGGCTGAAACGTTTCCCTTTGTTTTTGGGAATATACATGGGCTAAATAAACTATACTTTTGGCACAGTTCAAACAGTTGATTTGCTTCTGGATTTTTCTATATACAAACAAGCGTTAATAAGGAAAAACTGCAGATACACAGACCCTTGAAGAATGTAAGGAACTGGCAGAGAAACAATGTTGAGGTTCAGCAATTGGTCCCGGCGGGCTGCAATCAAACAAGTTTGTGAAACAGGCTAAAGGTCAAGACAGGCAGAAAAGAATCAAAGTCCATATAACAGGCCAGGGGTCAAAACTGGGAATTCAGAATAATGGGGGGGACAAAACAGGGCAGGAACAAGACTTACAGGACAGGATTTACAGGCAAGTTTAAATAACCCCTTAATTGGGCTATTGCCCAATAACCTAGCAGGCTGCAACCATGGTGGCTCAACTTGGAGAAGCAGTGGGGAGAATACCTCAGGTCCCTGGTTCTAGAACAAAGAGTTCCTTACAGATAAAGACACTTAGTTAAAGTAAGGTATTATACACATAAACAATATATTCTGTGGAATGATATTATTATTAGTTGGATTTCCAATTGTACCAAATCTGAATGATCTTGAAACTTTTTCACAGCAAAATTTGGGTTATAATTAAAATGTGCTTTATGTGAGGTTTACTGTGCACAAAAAATATCAGAGATTCTCTAAGTTTAGCTTCATTTGAAATGCCAAATTTCCACAGTGTTTTGCAGCAGTTGGTGAGAAGCAAGAAAGGCATTCAAAGGCTCTGACAGGATCATTACAGTGATTAGTTGCTGGAACATTGCCTTATTTTTGCCTCTCCTTGATTATAAGGGACAATTACAAGTGCCACCCTGGAGAAAATAGATTTTATATAACATTGTCCTACTTTTTTAAAAAGTTTTTTGAAAAAAAAGTGAGGTGTAACAGAAACCTATAATCACCATCCCTCCCTGAATGTATGATCAGTTTTGGTATTTTTGCCCTTTGACATATACTAAAGCCATAACACATGACATCATGTCACACACATAATGCGTAGCCAAGAGACCACTGTTATGCCACCAATACCAGGTACATGAAAGAACAGAAGTGAACTAGGATTTCAGCAAATATTTATTAGCATGGCATTCTTCAGAGCATACTGAACCTTCTTCCACCTGAGAAAAACAAAGTTATTCATGAGAAAAGCCGAGTTATGCAAGTACAGCAACATATATTAAATTCCTGCCATGTACAGGACTATAAATTAAGATAATGCCACCTCCCTCTTTATCCTTTCTAGCAGTGACTTCTTTATTCATACAATACTGCACCCATTCTGCTGCACCTATTGATGCAGCCTGCAGTGAGAACTTCACTTTCAAGTTGGCAGAAGCTCAGAGGGTACCCAATGGGTGCCAATGGGTGCACTTGTGCGCAATGCAGCAGAACAGACTGGGTTGGCACAAGAATGCTCAATTCTCCACAACAATAAAGGGTTTAGCCTATATCTAACCTTAAATTGCCTTCAGGCTTGGAACCCCATGTTCTACTGTGCGTCCATCTTAGGGGCAGCAGATAATAATGATGTGTTAATTGTTTCCAGCGCAACAGGCAGACTCACTGCATGATGAAATTTTAGTGTGAATTTGTTGAAAAAATGTTGAATTTTGCCACAAAACTGTACTGAGTGAAAAAGTTTGCCCATCCATAGAGATGATTAAATGAAACCAAACAAAACCCTTGCCACATTGTGTTCTAACTAAAACAGTCCCAGTAGCACTCCACACTGCTGTTCCCTGTCCACACAGCTCTAAATTCTCTCTGGGTTTCTAGCACATCTCTACCTACTCACCAGGTGAGTGTACTTTAACCCTCTCAGGACCAATGTACTTGAGGGAGTATGAGATGAACCGGGTCAAAATGAGAAAGTATGGGACAAACTCTCCCCATTTAGCAGATCACTTAACTCATAGCCATCAATTAGATTGTTTTAAGGCAATTACACCATTAAAATAGACCAGCTGACTAGCTGCTAAAAACTACAGCAACTTCTGTGCTTGCTATTAAATCACACTATGATATTTAATAGGTTCCCTACACCATAGGGAAACAGCGCAACTGTAATAAAAGGCACTACATTTGCCCAGGAGCAGTAACCCATAGCAACCAATCATCAGGTAAAATTGTCACCTGTTTAAAAGTCAACATCTTATTGGTTGCTATGGGTTACTGCTCCTGAGCAAACTTAGTGCCTTTTATTACATATGGGGGATAGAATGAAAAAGGCTAAACTTTACTTTTAAAATGTTTTTATTTTCATTGTAGGAAAGGGTAATCCAAAGTGCATCTGGCAGCAATTACATAGCAAATCTTTACAATACAAAAAATGTATTTTTGATCTATAATTCCAAAAATCATAGCCTCGTGCTGCCTGCATGATACTAAAAAATATGAGACAGAAAGTGTGATAAATCAGCACATGCAGGGTAATAATATAGCTCAAAGCCAGGAAACATGGGGCCAGGAAGAGTCAGAAAACAAGATTATAATCCTTTCCACAAAGGTGAAAACTATTTCTGCAAAGTATTTAGAGATATTTTCCTAAATAGGACAATCCCAACATTGTGTCTGAATTACTAAGATACAATCACTGAATCATATTAGTTATGTTTATTCATTATATATATATATTTTAACCATTATTATATATTTTTTCTTTTCCACCCTTTCCTTTAAATTAAGATTTTTTTTATTTCTTTTATTATTTTTTTTTTTTATTAACTAGCTCAAAAAGTTTAAACATTAGCCAGAATAGGCATATCTAAGTTGTTTTTCCTTTGAAGAAAGGGAATAATAGAGAACCCAACTAGGTTTGGAACAAGGAGAGAATCAGCTGAATAAACAAGCAACACAACTTAGACTATATATTACAAACACCAAAGCTATATAGGCTATTTACATCTATTATATGTTCAGTATAAAACTAATGAAATAGGGAATCCTGTATGAAGAAAATTGGCTCATGTATTTATGTCAGGGACATGTAAAGCGGAAATGTAAAAGGCAAAACACAAGGCTATAGGGGAAATTTATGTAGACCCAGGGAATTAGTACAAGAAGACTAAGGGGCAAAAGAGCCCCTTAGTGCTCAAGTAGAGAAACCATTTCTTCCCCAGGTCTGGCTGTGCTCTGTATCTTGCATCAGGCAGAGATAGGCAGTGGCTTTTCACCAGGGTTCCTGCTTGCTGGGGTCCCATGGCAAGCACCTCTACACCATTTTTACATGTTAAAGTCTGTTCTGCACTTTTCAAGTTATTTGCAAATAGTATTTATTAATTGTACATAAAAGTCCCCGTAAAGAAAACAAAAAAAGAAACTATAGGAGAGTAAAATGTGGGACATATTGCAGTCATAATATAAAACTACAATAAAATGTTTTTAAAAAAACACAGATCCTTTACTAAAGAACCAAGAAACCTTGAACATCTAAAATTAATCTGAATGTTTAACAAAGAGAATTACCCCAGTGCATGCTTGACAGTAAAGACCTATAAAAAGGAGCATCATTTATGGTAGGCTTCAACTTCAATCACATTGTCGCCTTATATAGGCTATAAAAGGTGTTGATGAAACATTGGCATTGGTAAATCTTACAAAAAGCTATACAGCCAAGGTCCTTAAATGATCCTTTGCATATGAAGAAGAATCGTGTATTAAGTCAGTCCATATGTCATGTCAGAGTAAATAAAACAAAGGATGTACAGGGGAAATAGATCGATATGGCATATTTATTAATTATGGTATTTACAGTTACATTTGCTTTATTTAAAAATAAATAACAATCATGACTGTGGCCAACTTGGAAATACACACAAAGCACACAGTAATCCATAGCAAAAATTTGATTTGCTTTGATTAGTGCATGATAAACTAAAAGAAATACAAGTTATAGACAAGCTGCTTTTAGTTAATTCAGTTTTATGGGCCCATGTTAGTGATGGTTACTGCCCTGGTGAGATTATAAACAATATTCCAGCAAGGACAGGGTTTACTTATTCCCATATCAATCACATTTAGTACATCTACATTATCAGTGAGTTCTATAATAGTTTGTAAATTCCAAAATAGAGGTTGGATGCCATTATATTAACCTCCAAACCTGTTTGTATTTTTAAGTCTAGAATGATTTACTTATTCTTGGCTGGCCCATCCCTTGATTCAGCAGGACACCAAAGGCTGTCATTGTGCACGCATGACTGCTAAATAGTGAGTTAGTGATGGAAATGAGTACATTCCAGGAATTTGTCAGCACAGCATTAGAAGACACTATCCTTTCTCCATGCACACACAGCAATAGTGTGAAAAGATTTTTACACAGAATAATTCTCTACCCATTGCAATTTACCCACGTGGAGATTGATTTTGAGAGTCTGGATATGGCTTACTTTAAAATGTTCCTTCATATAACTGCATATTCATTAGGGATGTCTACTCTGGGAATGTTACTTGTCTCAGACAGGGGACACAATACTGTAAAAACATCTATAATTACATTCAAGTAATTGTAAGTGTATAGCGACAAAGGGACATGTTATGGACCTGTGTAGCTTAGTTTTTCATTCTCAAAATCCTCGTAAACTCCTTGTCACTGCACCTGTATACCATCTGTGTCGGACTTGTGACCCAGGGGCCCACCAGAAGCCCTGATCTTCCCTCCATTGACCATCCTTCCCTGCTGGCAACCACTACTTTTTTGCATTGTCTTGCATCCCATAAGCACTTTTGCAGTTTTCCTGTGCATAATCAATTTCATAAACAAAAAATCTCTGATTATTATAATATCCCACCTAGTTGTTGCTTATAAGCTGGGTGCTGGTAATATCTTAAGAATGGGATTCTCCAGTGCCCAGCAGATAATTGGCATATATAAACAGGAAAGATTTGTACATTTTCCATACACTGAACATCTGCCTTGCTGAAGGCTACAATCACTGTGTAGCCTTAACCAGTTGTCATTTTATACAGTTAAAGATCAATAAATATACAAACCCTCAGAGATATGTTACAACTTGATAAATCCAAGGGAAGGGCTCTTGAATTATGTATAACTTTGTTCTGTAATCACTTTATTTACTGCCAAGAATAAACTTTACTTTAACCAATCAGTCAAAGATGGCTTATACATCTCTGCAGAAGAACAGCACCAAAGCAACATTCTGCGCTCAAAAAACATCAAGGCAAAATTCTATTATACCAAGAGAAAGAATGCAAGTGAATTCTAGTCTAAACTAGAGCACAACTTCTCCTTTTGCTATAGTTTATACAGGAGCAGTGGCCAGCTCCCTGTTGTAGCTCCCATCATTTCAACTTCAGTCAAGTAGTCCCTCTGGTGGTCAACCATTTGGGAGCTTTAACCTTGTAAACCATGTTTTAAGTAAAACTTATCCCTACATAAATTGCCTAATTACTAACATGCTTAATAAATCAGATGAAAGTGAGCACAGAACTGGCCAGGGCTGACTTTTATGCAGTCAATTTGAATATATTGCAATATATGGAAAACAAGCCGCCTTTTTAAAGCGAGAAAAAACTGTTCTCCTAATTCAGTTTTGAGTTTTTCCCATAGCCCCCTGTATCAGGCAAGTAAATACAATGACTGGTAGGTGCCTAACTTTTGGCACCCCCAGTGATTTGTTTTTTCTTCTTCTTTAAATTACCAATATGAACTGTACCAGTGATCCCCAACCAGTGGCTCGTGAGCATCATGTTGCTCCAAGTGGCCTCAATGTAGGTTTTAATTTTTGAATTTCTGACTTGAAGAGAAGATTTGGAGGCATAAAGACCATGTGTACTGTCAAGCAGAGCCTCCTGTAGGCTGCCAGTCATCACCAATCCTTATTGGTCATCCCCTAGGAAATGTTTTCATGCTTGCGTTGCTCCCCAACATTTTTTACATTTAAGTGTTGCTCATGGGTACTCCTGCACTGTACTAATCTCTGTGCTTCTTATGTTATTTAACTTCTTGTCTGTTATAGAGCTATTTTTTCCTGTGCCATGTGCGGTCATGCTCCTTTGCAGCCATGTTGCAGTAATTCAATTAAATCCCATCACTGGGTTAACTGCTAAATGTGCTTTCTGCTTGCCTACACCCACTTGAATGAAAGATTCCTGAGCAAAGCTGGCACACACAAGGACTTTTTTTTTAATTTATTCACTGTATGCTATCAAAAGCCTCCCAAACTCTTCCACTGCACTTAAAAACAATAACAAGCCAAATCCAATAAATAAATACTTTTACGTTTACCTATATCAGTATTAGGAAACACATTTTTTTTTTATAAAGAACAAGGCCTGTTACACACATTTATATTGCTAGACCTTAGTAATAATACATTGATGTTTTTATTATCTTATTTTTTATAAAATAAACATTAGTGTTAAGATAAGCTCAAGATATCTTACTGTATGAAAAGCTTGACAAATAACAGTGTTAATAAATGTGTTCAAAAATATATAGTATATTGTGTGCAGTAAAAGTCACCATGGAATAAAGTTGCAGCGGAATAAGTTCAGTGAAAAAAAGTTCTCAGAATTTTCCCATGGCTTCACAAATTTTCTAACAAAGCTAAATGGGATAGATTCGATCATCATTGGATGTAAAGGTATGTTGAAAGTGGGAAAAAAGCTCTGTCTGTTACAATTTATATAATGTATAAAAGAAAGAAGTAGATAAGAAGGAGAAGATAACAGCAAAAAAACCAAATTATTTATAAAAAGGGAGGGGTTTTTACAGCTTCTTTGCAAGAAAATCAATGGCAGGTGAAATTCTAGGTCTTTACAATGAATAAAACTCTCAACTAGACACATTTTTTATACAGGTATGAGCACAAGAAGAGGTTAAACCTGACACAGTTTAATCACCTGCTTAATTGGTTTGTAAAGACTGCTTTCAGAGAATTTCAGAGTCTAATTAATAGTTCACTGGTATCAGACAATATAAAGAACACAGAGTACCCAACAATAATAGTCTGGGTTCATATGAATGTTTCCAAAACATTTATGGTTCCCCTCAGTGACAAAGATTTGTGTCTTCTCCTTTTTTGTTTTAAATTTGGAAAGACATTGCTAAGTCTGTAATTATAAATGAACACAAGACCTTTCTGCCATTTAACTGCAAAAATAAATATTTTCTTTTCAATTTCAGTAGTAGTAGAAACTGTCCTCTGCATGTCTTGGAGCCGAGAGTATGTTGCTCTAACTTAAGTCCAACCACAAATATATATATAGTGAAGGTTTGTCCAAGTGTAAGGTCATTTGCATTATACATTTTTTGGAGGCTAAGCTACCATTTAAAAATTACTGTCCCCAAATGCTCTTGATGTAACTATAGGGCCACTATACCCAGACATTAGTACAGATAAATATGTAAAATACCAGTGTCATAGTATATCTCTGTATGGTGTCTCCGAGTTACTAGGCAACATGACACATGAAGGGATGCAAAAGGAAAATACATATATAAAATACACACCATACAAAGATTAATAATTGATGAAATTCAATAAATTACAATTGCTTAAATCACTTAATCATGAAGAAAGTACTATATAGACATCCTTAATGCTTCCCAATGCCCTTGTACACATAAAAAAAAAAAACCCTGCTAATGCACAGACTGGCTCCTGCTGCCTCCAGGCATGCCCAGAAGGCTCTCCCGGTTGACTAGAGTAGTCGAATTGAAGACAGAACTGAACAGGAAGTGGGAGCGGGGCTTCACTCTGCAAAAGGAAGCAAAGAAAAACGATTAACTTCTAACTGAGGAACCAGGTCAGAGAGAATGCTGGGACAAAGGTAGGTAATTCTGGAGGCTGTTTAGAGTAATTTTACTGTTAGAAAAAAAAGGTTTACTTATTCTTTAAGGGGAAGCATCAGGGACATTTGGCATCTCTTTTCCTAACATTGTTGCGCCCTAAGCAGGGGCAGACTATACTCTGGCCACGAGATTATGAACCATATTTACAACTTAAACCAGACACATTTTTCACCTGAAATATTGCAGGAACAATATCATCATATTTTCATGTTTTGAGGCTATTTTTGCTTTATTTTGATGGCTAATTATTCTTCCCCCCTTGGGCCTTCATCCATCACGTGATTTGTATGGTGCTGTTACTCCTAGATCTTATTTGTGGTTTCACACCTTCAGCGTACTCCCCCTGAAAGGCTCCCTACCCCCTGGTGTTATGATATTTGCGATATTAGTAATTACATACATGAGTAGATGGATAAAACAAATCTTTTTGTATTTAAATCATGAGGTTGGCATACAAAGCAGTTTTAATAGCTACCTTGGTGCAAATTAGCCAAATCATTTGTAAATGTATTTTAATTCACATGATCAATAATTTGTATGAAACCTGAACAAAATTCTTTGTAACTTCAAGCCTTAGTCTCATTTTTTCATTTTGTTTTTATGGGCTCAATAAGAATGCTTTTAATTCTTGTGCTGTTAAAGGTTTAAGAGGTTCAGTTTTTTTGTAAGGATGCACCAAATCCACTATATTGGGATTTGGCCGAACCCCAAATTCTTTGTGAAAGATTCGGCTGAATACTGAATCAAATCTGAATTTGTATATGCAAATAAGGCTATTGAAGGGTAAAAGAGAAAAATTTTCAACTTCCATGTTACAAAAAATCAAATTTTTTAAGGCTTTGGATTCAGTTCTGCCAGGCACGTGAATTTGCCCGAATCCTGTTGAAAAACACCAAATTCCAAACAGAATCCTGGATTTGGTACATAGCTATTTTTTTTCCAAAAAGAGAAACTAGCATTTATGATTTAATTGATTTGATTTTACTTTGTGTGTAGTGCTTTTGTACATACTATATACAGTTGAGCTCCAAACATCTCCGGACACGATATGCTGCTAAAACCAGGTCTTTATTGTTCCATCTAAAAACTAGACGCCTGACGCGTTTCGTGCGCGCACGCACTTACTCATAGGTGTTTACACCTGGACCTATTCATTTATTTGGTATGGGTTTTGATTTGTTTGGGGCTTCAACTTGTTATTCGTTTATATTTACTTTGTTATAACTACTATTTAGATTAGAGGCTTTATTATTTGTTTCCTTTTGTACATACTGCATTAATTAGTACTAATGATGAGCTTTTATTGGTATTTCTGTTTACTATCTACTGCAGACCAAGTTTATACTATAGACACAAAACAAACGAGCCGATGACAGGTGTTTTATACAAATACCAATTCATAACATTTGTTCTGCATATTTGTGATTTTTAAAGGACAGTGGGCAACAGTGTGACAAATAACTGGAAAACACTTTAGGCTGGATATATGAATGTTTATTTGAACAAATATTAATATTGTACCCCATGGCACAATAAACACTACAATGTTTGTCTTCAAAGCATTGTGCTTTGTAAATTTTAAGTAAAACTAAAATACCACTGTGCTTTACTTTCTTCATATAATGAAGATTCATAGATTGTATTTAAAAAGTTCATTATCAAAAAAAAAGTTAGAAATCCAAAAAAACAATTACCACCACCTGCTGGAAAAACTATCTTCATTTCTTAGAAAAACCCGTTAACAAAGAACCAGACAGGACAATGCAGAAGGCGAATACAAGCAGCAAATAGTTTCTCATTCCCTGTGAAAAAATAAAACAATATAATCATAGAACAAAAGCACATAGAAATAAACCCCCAAAGCAGAAAAAGCTTAAAGGGCATTAAAAATACTTTATTAGTGTATACTGGAAGTTGATTACAATTGCATTTTCTTTAATAATGCAAAACCAGTTTAATCATTTTAGGTAACTATTTTTTCTTTCCTTAGGGCTAGGAATGGAAATTAAGAATTCATATATAAAACCAGTATTTTAATTCATATTTTCTTGAGTGAGGTCTTAATTTACTACATTTATTTTTCATTTGTTCTACAGCCACCCCGTTACATAACTGCAGAAAACAATATAGATAGAGAATCCTAGAGATCTGCACATGAATGGATCCTCTTCTATACACAAATGGAAAATCATTTTTATATCTAAAATGCTAGCTTATGTAAGAAAAAGTTCTCTCACCAAATAGTTGTGTACATGTTTTTTTGCAGAAAAAAAAATTGTTTTATTTGTCCAATGAGGATGAAAATCTTGAATGTTTTAATGAACCTTGCCAGCTTTTACTAAGTTTTTTCTGACAACTTTTTGTGGGCTTTTTTGCTTTCATAAATTCAAAATATTCAATGTTTCAGAAAATACATGAATATTTGTGGGGGTTTTTTGCTTCATTTTTTTCCTCAAATCATAATTTTTTTTTCAATAAATACCCTCCTTATAATTTCTCTTTCCATATTCTTGACATATTCTGCAGAGCTATACAGTAACTATACATCATTCACATTAGTTTCTGTAACAGGGGAGCTTAAAACCCATGTCACTTACTTATCTCCTCATCCAGTATACAGTCCTTTGACAATCTGATGCATAGTAGCCTGTGAGTGCCACTTATTAGTACAAATGTCTTCATTAGCAGACAGAAAATCTGGTAAGGAACTAAAAAAACTCACCTTTATTTCCTTGAAAACTAAAACCCCCCACATTGCAGCTATTATTCCTGGCCCCTGAAAAGCAAGAAAAAGTAGGTGCTTAGAAAAATGTACATTTGTAAAATTGTTGTCAATAATGAAAACGCAAAGTCGCTTTTCCGTTTGCTCTACATCAGTATTATCTTTACTCTAAGGTTTATGGAACACAAGGAGATTTAAAACCGCAAGTGACTTATATTTCTCCGCAGTTAAGTTAGATTTACCTCCCAGCAAAAAATCTCCACGTGTGTCATCACCCTAACAGTCATTATGCTTTCCTAGATGCTTTCTTGGTGTATAAAAGTGTTCTGTTACTGGAAGGGTTACGATAATATTTTAAGGTAACAGGAAAGGGAATGTAGAAATCACAAAACTCAAATGTAAAAATAATAAGTAAGAATAATATAATAATAGTATAATAATATACCTAAATTGGTAGAGTTATATTAAATGTGAAAAAATATGCAGAATTTTGTAAACAGTAGACAAGCCTAGATATATACATCCATCTAGTAGCTTGAAAATTGAAAGTACTCTATATACTGAATTCACTTCACTGTACCAGCAGGGAGGTTCAGCAGCCCTACAACAGTAATAATCCAACCCTGGATCGGCGAAACTTACATGCTCAGTGTGCTCTGGGCTGATGTTGAGAAGTTAAGCTTAGGGGTTGTCAGAAACCATGAAATAGAAAATGAGTTTAAGAAACTGGTGCCATAAGTTTGATTATTAAATTTTGATGCAGAATGCACTGGTATTTGAGTTGCCCTGTGAATTTAATTAATTACAAAATACACTTGTATTATGACTTTGATATTATATATTATTCGTCAATCCTTAAACTCAGCCAAATAACTGCAGTTCAGAGCAATCAGCAAAAAAAGAAGATGGGGCTATTGGGGCATCTTCTAGGGTACAGATCTTCCCTGTAATATGTAGCATTTCCTAGTCTATTTTTGTAAAGTTTCAAGTTGTACTTTAAGCATATACATTAATCTGCTATCACCCCTGCTGGCACTTCATCATTTGACTGTCACTAGTCACTCCTGATTGCAACCATACTACACTTGGCATTTGACAGCATATAATGCATCTTAAAACTGGGTTGTAAGATCTCTGTCAGACTCATGTGGTAATAAACCTTGGGTCTGTTATGGGAATATGTTGCAGCTTTAAATAAAATCTCTTAATACATATTACATATCATAACATTTACAACAAAAATGTAGTAACTTACTGCAGTTATTATTGGAAAGCTGACAACAGCACTAAGGTAATTATTGGCCAGGAACCAGCAACAGGTCGCGATGGCCCATAGTATACCAGAAACAAAACCTTATAGATACAGGAAAAAAAAACAAATCAGCTCTTAATGTATGAAAAATAAAGAAATTAGCAGTTAGGTTAATCTGACTAATCGCTAAATGTGCAAGGTCTACAGAGAAAATTAAGGGAAACTAGAACACAGACGCTACAATGGTCTCTTCATACAACTGAATTCAGCATGAATTCAAAAACAAAAGGTAAACAGTACACATCTTGAGTTGTTCTGATTATGGCCATATACGTTGAAAAGATGGAGAAATAAATAAACATTTTTTTTACTTTTATAATACATGTACAGTTTACAAAAATGAATGTTTTAAATACCATCCTCCTTGTAAATATACAATTGTTTTCTGATTGATATGTATTAGCTGCAGGGGCTGTATAAACTTGCTCATAATTCAAGCTGAGTAAGAGTCTTTAGAGAAAAGAGGCATCATTTCTGAGTTGCAGATTTTTTTTATTATGTTGATATAGAACAATAAACAAACCATTTTCTGTCTCTATTCCTTCAGTATAAGAAATTATGTTTGGCGGAAATATACTCAGGCAGTGCTGGTGCCTGATAAGAGGGTTGAAAGAGGAGAGGAAGCTATTTGCCGAATTCTAGTGAATGTAAAGCTAATGCTAAAGCACCCAGAAAAAAGTGAGCTGTCAGGAAGACAGGGGCAAAAAGTATAATGAAATAGTTAAGAAAAGCCTAAATAAATCTTTGGAAGTACTTACCAGGCAGTATTGCTTGAGGGTAAACTTTTGGGTGATTTTTCATTATGGTGCAGTATATTAGAAAATATACTGTACTTGTAAGGAAAATTCCACTGAAGTGTGCAAAGACGTAATCTAAATCTGTTGTTAAAAAAGGAATATTATATAGCAGGAGATGGAAATGCTTGTAATCGTTAATCACAGGAGTAAGAATTTAATCCTGACGGTGGTCACAAATGAAATATAAGAGCAGAAGATATACATCTAATCTACATAGTACATCTATAAACACAGTGATTTGTTAAGATATATTCCCAAAGCACTGCAGTAAACTCCTAAACTTGCACCACAAACATCACTAAACTGCATTTTGAACAGTAGCTATGCTACGGTGTTTAAAGTTCTTTAGGCAATGTGCAAAGCCACTGTGTTATAACTCATTATAAAACCCAATGTTCAGTATATTGTCATTCCTCTGATGGGGACATCTTGGTGTTAATCCCAACAAACTTGTTCACATTAAATAGGGCCTGTGAATCAATATGTTTATTTCATTTGCTGCACATCTGACATCTGTAGGCTTTATTTTTAATATGTCTTATCACTAAACTGTACATTCTGTAAATAATAAGTAGCAAATAAATATTGTTCTTCTCACCAAATTGGCTTGCACCAGCATATATGCTCTGGTTATTTTTGCTGTGGTCCTTGATGTAGAGAACTGGGATAAAACTGGAGCCATAGAGAATTCCTGCTACAACAGCCATTGCAGATCCTCTAATACAAACACAATTAGCGCAGAAAAACAGAAATGCAATGTAAATAACACATAGTACAAATGCATATATCCAAGTGCTTATTTCAAATAAAAGATCACTAACTGAGGAAAAAGTCTTAGGTGTAAGATTATGACAACTGTGGATTTTTATGTGAATTCTAGTTTCATAAAACAATTTTTCTTACATCAGTCGTTTTTGAAGTGGCGATAGCTTTTCTACCCATGATTCATCTGAAACAGCGTTTTGCTGGTAATTAATCTATTGGAAAAAAAAACGTTTGCATGAAAATAAATGATTCTGTGATAGTGTCCCCAATCCAGGATTCAAAAGAAATTTGGTGGATCATGTGAATTAGTAACATATGATTGGATCATTAGAAAGATGTTATTGTGCAATACGTACACTATTGCTAAGTAGTGGGGTGGTTTCTGATTCTGAAATTGATGTTGCACTGTTTACTTCGGATTTCACAAACAGAAAAATTACTGCACTAGAAAGCAAATAGAAATGGTGCACATTAAATTGCCTCAAACCAAAACCAAATCATTTACAGCAACATTTATTCTATTTACTGAAATTGGTAGGCTTGAGCTTTTATGTGAAATTTTCATATCCAAATGTATTCTGGTTGAGAGCTGACTGGCTGCTGAGGTGAAAAGCTTAAAGCAAACATTTGCATGTTATGACCCAAAATGGGGTATACAGCACATTCATTCTATCAAAGGACATTCCTAGAATTCCTGTTCTTGATACACAGAGTTCATAGATGAATATACCTGTGGATAGACCTAAAGTACAGAGGAAGCAGGATGTAATAGTGCATTATGGCTTAACATGCAGCACAAGAAGATTCACTTCTATGGAATCGTGGTTATGTGCTATCATGATAAAGCAGTTTATCGCTGGTGGGAAAACATATGCAGCGATTGGTTTTCCAAAGCTGCCCAAAGTCCGATGTCACACCAGGTAGCCCAGAGTTAACCACAGATGACAAATCTCCCTGTGTGCAATCACACTTTGGGGCTGATTTACTAATCCACGAACGGTCTGAAGGCGTCTGAATGCGTTTTTTTATAATGATCGGTATTTTGCAATTTTTTCGTAAATTGTCGCAACTTTTTCGTAGCGGTTACGACTGTTTCACAAAATGTTGCGACTTTTTCGTAGCATTACGACTTGCGCGAATTGTTTCGACTTTTTCGTAGCCTTCGCGCCAAGTACTAAAGTTTCAGATTCATTCAAGCTTCGGTATTGTGACTTTCCTTGGGCCAGGTTGGAGCTGCAGATTGCCAATGAGTCCTATGGGAGGCTTCCAAAATCATGCTAAGTCTGAAAGTTTTGCCCGCAGTTTACGAGCGCTCAATACGAAAAAGTCGCAAAAAGATACGAGCAAATCGTAATGGCTACGAAAAAGTTGCGACAATTCGCGCAAGTTGTAATGGTTACGAAAAAGTCGCGACAATTTACAAAAAGTCGTAATCGCAACTAAAAAAAAATCGCAAAAAATACGAAAAAGTCGCAAAATGTTCGTTTTCCAATCGGAATTTTTCCAATTCGGATTCGTGGGTTAGTAAATCAGCCCCTTAGACTACTGGCTGCAATGCTTCTCATCACTTCCAACAGGCCTCCTATTGTGTTTTTAACCCCTTACAAGAAGCTACCAAAATCAGGGTCTGGAAAAGCAGTAAGTGTAGTATACTTGAACATAAATGGAACTGTCCATCATAACAATTACTGTAACAATTACAGTACTCATAAGGAATATAGGCTACAGTATCCTAACATGACTTGTGCAAAGGCATTGTGCAAAGGGATTATGAAAAGTGCTTGAGGGTGCACAAAGAAACATAATTAAAAGGTACACACTACTTTGAAGTTTGAAATGTATCATGCAGATACAGTACCTTAATGCTGAAAGACCAGCTCCAGCATAATTTAAGTTTGGGTTAGCAACAATTTCTGGGTCTATTCCAAACATGCCAAACCTGAAAAACAGTTAAACATTGTTATATATTGATGCAATGATATAATTAAATCATCTACCTACCAACTGATTAAGAAGATGAGTGATTTTGTGCATAACAACAAACCCCTTCAGTGCTAGTGCCTTTTCTATCTTTGCAGTAGGCTGCCAGTCAACATAAAGCACAGATCCCAGAAATGCAAAATCTATGGCATTGGCACAGTGATATTTTTATGTTGTTTGTGTCTGTGTGCTGTAACTTTTACATTTGTAGTTTCAAACGTAGTGGACACCAAGCGCTCTGGACTCCGGGGTCTCTCATAAAATCAAATCTTTATTGTTACATTAAAAGAAGGAACGCCTTTTACATTTGTAGGTACAATAAGAGATAATGCCTTTGCCTACAGATTAATTTACACAGAATTATGGAATCAATAATTTGTTTATCTCTGTCATATTTAAACGGTGATTCTCCGGTTGTTTTGTATCCTGCCACAAAAAGGTTATTTCCAACAGTTTCTTCATTTCAATGCAAAACATTTTTTAAAATGACAAATTCCCTGTTGCTATACAGAAACCAAAGGGAGAGAGAGCCCAAGTGTGCCATTTCTGCTTACCGCTTATATTATAAGTGTAAATATAATTAAAAATGGTACAATAAAAGCAGCTGATATTGCCATGTAGCTTTAAATTATTATAATTACTTCTATTTTTACATGCACACAACCCTTACCTTGAACTTGCCCAGCCAGTTAGAAGATTAAATGAAGCCCAAATTAACAAACCGAGCCCAAGGCCAACTGTTTTAAGGATTGGAACAACTGTTATGTTGCCTGCAATCAAATAAAGTGTTTTACATAGACATGTATTTACATCTAATTGCCAGATACATTCAAAGCTGAACAAAGTATTTTGAGATTTTAGTTTATAATCAATTTAAAAAATAATTTGGAGATTAATTTCACACCTATCAATCTTTTACCTAATATTCGTTCTATGCTTTTCTCATAAGTTTTATATTTTTACTTAAACCGCACCTAACTCATCTGTACCCTCGTGGAAAGATGCTGACTAAAGAATCATTAAACAATTATTTTTTAGCATGTTGTGACAAACTGTGAGTGGCAAATTGTTGGCATGATTTGTGTTGATTTGTGACTCGTGTCAGCAGCAGATTTGCTGATTGTGTCTTCGTTCAAAGTTAAATCACCCACAATCAAATGAAACTTGATGAATTAAATTGATGAATCAAGTCCAATACTCAAATTGCAGTTCTTACAAACATATCTAAAATTCAACATGGGTACATGATAAACAGGGATACATGAATTGCATTAAGCTTTAGGTATGTTTTAAACATATATTTATCAAAGTCCTTGAAAGCAAGTCATTGGTTACATGCTCCTCAGTTACAGCAGTATATTTGGGTCACTCCTAATCATCAGGAAAGACTTTTGTAAGGGCCCTTGCATATTACTGTCTGATCCTAAGGTATTATCTGTCACCAGCACTCATTAATTAATCAGCTTAATTTAAATGAGTATACTGCATATCTGCTGTATCAGTAGCCTAAAGCAAATTTTATATACAAAAACACATACATAATTACACAAAATCACAAGATATAACATGGTGTAAGTATTTGTTTTTGGGAAAAGTTTGAGCACACCATTTATTTATTTAAACTAGTTTTACCCTTGGAGAGTTTCCATAGTTTCAGTTTATTAAAGAGGTGGTTCACCTTTAAGTTAACTTTTAATATGTTATACAATGTCCAATTCTTAGCAACTTTTCAATTGGTCTTCATTTTTATTTTTTCTAGTTTTTGAATGATTTGCCTTCTTCTACTGACATTCAAATGGGAGTCACTGACCCCATCATCCCATAAACTATTGCTCTGAGAGGCTACAATATTATTGTTGTTATCATTTTTTTATTACTTATCTTTTCATTCAGGTCCTGTCCTATTCATTTTCCTGCCTCTCACTCAAACCACTGCCTTGTTTCTTGAAAGCTTCTGAACAAAAAGCTTAATAATTTAAAAACCATAAATAATAAAAAATAAATACCAATTGTGGATTGTCTCAGAATATCACTTTCTACATTAAACTAAAAGTTAATTTAAAGGTAAACAACCCCTTTAAGGATATAAAATTGCTAGTTACTGGCAGTGTCTTTTATAGTTGTCTTTTATAGTAGGCAGTTTAGTTCTTCTCTCTCGCTAGCAATACTCTGTATTTGGGTGGACAAAGTTCAGAAGATTCAGGTCAGATATTGAACTTTACAATGCTTTAATTTCTCAAGTTTTGTACAAGCATATGATCCATTATTTAAAAAAAAGCCATCACCTAGAAAATTCTGAATAAGGGGAAGACCATCTTCCATAAACTGCATTAAAAGCAAATAATTCTTATTTTAAAGGATGATTTCCTTTTCCTAAGCTATAATTCCATAAGCTATAATCAAACCTTAATAGAGACAAAACAATCTTATTGATGTTTATATGATTTTTAGTAGACTTAAGGTATGGAAATCCAAATTACGGAAAGATCCCTTATCCAGAAAACCCCAGGTCCCAAGCATTCTGGATAACAGGTCCCATAGCTGTACTCTATTTTCTCTAGGTGGAGTAGTGTTAATAGTTTTCTCTGCTGGTTTTCTTTTTAAGAAATCTTACCTGTAGCCCAGACACAGCCTCCTACCATAGCTAGAGGCCAAAATTTTGGGGAATGAAGAATAATATTGACCACCAAAGATACAATCCATATGGAAGCACAGAGTATCCACTGGAAAAACATGCCTAAAAAAGATACAGATAATACTGAAGTTTTCTTTTAGAATAATGATTACAGATTAACATTAAAATGTCTACTAAATGTATATTGGAAAGTTAGGATTACATTTCCTTTGATTATGCACAAAAAACAGTACTAGGTTGGATAACCCTTTAGAAGCTATCAACCATAGGGGGCTAATGACAGACCAGATAATTCAGTGAAAATCACTGGTAGACAAAACACCACTGTTCACCTGTCACCACTGCTCAAAGTAATGATATAAAAGCGACACTGAATACACATGGAAAATTACTGTTTGAGTGCTTTGCCACTGAGGTCTGTCTATAAGCTGTATGTTCAGTACTTTCTATCAGGAGCATTAAGAAGCAGTCAGGGGTGTTTGGTTGGCATTGTTCTCTGATGGATGGCAGCGGCGGTCAAAACATGCATGTGCCACAGTTTAGACATTCTAATATGACAGCTAGGAACATAAAACAAATTCATTTTCAAAATCCAAATTTTAGAAAAATGTTTAAGAATAAAAGACAAGTTATTATATTTGCAGCATGCTATTAAAAGTATATGTTTTTGAAGGTATATTTCGAAAGTTTCCCTTTAATGTTAAGAAGATTACTGTTAAGGAGAAGGAAATGGTTAATCCCTGGGTGGGGGGGGGGAGTGAAAATTTGTTAGGCACCTCCAAGTGATTCAAATTGCTTCCCTCAGACCCTGGGCTTGGGCACCTTTTAGCTAAAAAATGTACTTTATCTCGGGGATACCTTGAGGCCAGTCTGTAGACATACATGGTAAGGTATAAATATCTTAAGGCACAGTAAGGTATTTGGTGTCCCGATGCTCCAAAACGGCAATTTTACAGTTTAAAAATAATAATAATATGATAAATAAAATATGATATTAGAATGTGCTAAAGGGCCTCTCAGGCTCCAACATCTTTTCTCTTCACTCGATATTGTTGCTAGAATCTGCTTTCATGAGATTCAGCTCTTCCACCAATGAAATATTTTCTATTTCCCTAAAACTATGTGAAGAAATCAAGGAGCGCTATCTAGTGGCTGCAATATAGTATTACACTGTTCTGGGTACATTTTTTTAATATAATCTTATTGGGTATAAGCGCTAGGACTGAAGGCCTGTTAATGGTGATCAGTTGGTAACATAATTATATGCAAATTTTAATTTACAAGGCAAATATATTATAGCATAATTGTAAATAACCACATGCTGTTGTCTTCACTGACATGTAACAACACTGTGCACTACTGCTAGTTGCACCTCAGGCACAAGTGCTGATGTCTCGGTTATCCCCAACAGCACACAGATGGTGATGTCAAGGAGGCTTGTGCTGGTGCAGACACAGATTTTAGTATTTAAAGCCAAATGAAACCGATGGCTACTGCCTGTTCTTTCTGAACTTTGCCTGCCTTAATCCTTGCCTGGAATTGGGCTTTGCTTAACCCTTTATTACCTTGTCTTGGACATTGCCTTGTTTGCCTGGTTCTGGGCCCAGTTCCAGCAGTAAAGGTATGCATACCCTTTTCTATTTTGCCTGTTCTGTTTGTGCCTTAATAAGGGCTGATGCCTGCCTGCCAGTGCCAGTCTTGCCTGTCCACCCAGTTCCCCAATACAGTCCCTTAAATGCTGTTTGGCTTTCTCTATAGATAACTAATATTTTAAGGCAGCACCTGGGCTAGACACAGTCTTTTTTTAGAATGTGTCACCTTTGTACTATAAATATATTTATATATGTCCAAAGTAAAGCTTATATCAAGTCTTTATAAAGGCAACATTTTTATTTAGTTACTAGCCTAACTAAAAGGATCTAACAAGCAGTTACTGGCTGTGACTAAAGCTGGCCATACATGCACCGATATTATCGTACGAAACCTTGTTTTCCTGAGGTGGATGATATAATAATCATGAAAATGTTTCTTTACAATTTGCCTATTTAAATCAGTTTCTCTAAATTAAGCCTGCCGAGCGTGGTGTTTTTTTCTGTGGATGTTAAGTGACTGCTACTCTTTGTTGGAACATATACAGATAGTTTACAGATAATATTTTTTTCAATCTAATTATTCACCTTTCACATTTGGCTAAATCAGGGTATTAGTGTGAGCCAGTTAAGAACAGAACATTGAGGGTAAGAAAAGCACCCCAGCAAACTTGTAGTTTCTGCACCAGTGCACATGCCCCCTCCCATGTTTCCTCTCTTTCTCACAAACATAAAGGAATGTTAACTGGCATCTGATATATGGGGGAAGCTTAGAATGCAAGCTCCACTGGGCAGAGAATGATGTGAATGATATATATTATCAATAACAATAAATGCAAGTCAGTACTATACAATTAAAAAAATAATAATAATACCATCTCCAGTATCAAACTTCTTTACTGGAACAAAGTTTGAGCCATACAGGACAACAGATACAGCAGAAGAGATGAAGCCTATCGTAAGTTCAGCACTGGTACTATTTGCATTGTTTGCTGCTGTAATCAGGTTCTCCATGTTAAAGCTTCCCTCTTGGATGTTCTCCTGGAAAAAACAAAAATGATATGTAAATAACAGCTTTGTATTAGGTTTAACCACATTATACAGTATGCACAGTGTAAACATGAGTGAACTGCTGCTTCTTTTGCTTCAACCAGTAAAAATGGGAGCAAAATCCCTCCCTGCTGTTTCTCTGTAGACATTAGGTCATATGAATTGTAGGTCATGTGATAGTATTACCAGCAAATGAGTCAAACAACCAAAATTCATCTGATCTCTGAACTTGATGAATTCCTCTGCTCTTCTTTCCTTGGACTGAACAAATGTATCTGTCATCAGCAGGCTGAGGCAGCAAAATAAAGAGTAACTCATCAATTCCATATTTCCCTGCAAATAAGACTGAAATACAAACTGCTCTTGGAAAAAATGAAATGCTATAAGAGTCACATATTATAGACATGTGTGGTTTAGAACATATTCTATGCTGAATCAGCAGGCTAGCAACATGCCCTCAGCAGACTGCGCTTCCTCAAATAGTAGTGATAGAGAAAAATGAGAAAACCTTTGTTTCTACTTCTTAAAGGACACTTTTATGTATACATATATATAACTGTAGTTTATTTAAAAGGGGTTAAAAGAAAAATGATAACGGCAGTAACACCAACAAATGAAAGTATTTTAAAGGTTTAGATTCCTGAGTAAGAACCAAATCAATTGTATTTTACAGAGCTTAAGTTATCTGCTTAACCTGTGCCATTTTGCCGTATTTAAAATCAAATGGCTGATCCATGTCTACACAGAAGAGCAGCTAATTTATATAAACTATAGTAGCATATCTGAAGCAAACACCCCAGTTTTAACGATGCATTATATTTAAATTACTTCAAAACACTCACATTTTTAATGTTACCGTTCCTTTAAGTTTTTGCAACAAATCCATATTCCAAGGATTTCAGCAGAGAGTTTTCACTGCATACTTCCCTTGGTGGCAGAATGACAAAGGTTTTAAAGTTAAAGCAACAGTATTATCACTTTGGGGCACCGCAAGTGATTAGAACTGCTTACCTGAGACCCTGGGCTGGTGCCCCTTTCTGCTGAAAACTGCACTAGCTTGGGGTAACACTGTGGGAGTGGTGTGTTGCCATCATCTTTCTGTTTGGATCCTGCACGCTCAGTAGAGTGAAAAGCTGACTTTTACCAACAAAGTTTGGCTTTTCACTCTACTGCGCATAGTTGCCGGAAGGGATCCCTGGGAGACTGAAGAACATGGCAATATGGCAATCCTACTGTGGAACCCCAAGACAGAGCAGTTTTCAGCTAACAGGAGCACGGGCCCAGGGTCTCAAGTAAGTGATCATCTCCAGTGATTCCTTCCTCCCCAGACCGGGGATATGGCCCAAATTTCCATGCACAAGCCATTTTTTGGGCCTGTATCTGCTAACATTTTGTCTCTGGAAATGAGGCAAGTTTTCAAAAACATATGGCTTACTGCGCAGCAGTATTTTCAAGAGGCCCATGCTAGTTTTCTTTCTCATAAACCACATTAAAGATACTCTGAGAGATATCTTGAGGTTGCCAAATGAGCAGAATTCTGCCCACACTAGGCCAAATTTGGGTGATTATACTGCAGGTCTATGAGGATCAGTTGGATAAGGACTGCATCAACACACCAATGCAGTCCTTGCCTGGTGGAATTTTCATACCTCCCCAATAGATATGTGCCCAATTTTCAGTCACATATTGATTATACAGGTTGTTGAGAGGTCCCACATACATGGGACAACCAGCTCCAGACTCAGTCTGGAGGGGCAGACCATCCTTGTGTATTGCCTTGTTTATGGATATTTTAAAACCTACAATTATTTATGCCTTATATGTAAGCAGTCATTCTATAACTGGCCCCCAAAAAGAAAACTTTGTACACTTTTTTTACACAACTTTACAAAGCAGAAATTTTTCTCTGCCTAAGCTCTCAGGCTCATACCAGATCTGAAGTGGTGTGAAATAATGGTGTTGTTTTTTTGTGTAAATCAGCTGTTAGACAAAATACACACCTATGATCAAATCTTTGCAACTGACAGTTTCCAGTTACACCGCTTTCTAAAAATGGCCTTTTTTGTACCTACATATACTCATATGCATGCCATACAATGTGCGGATCAGTGACTAGTGGCTCTCCATTCCAGTAATGTACATTTTTTCATGACATACTTCTGCATTAGAAGGATTTTTAAAGAACCTGAGGAGCATTTACCAGTGGAAGTAGTCTACTACAAGTTAGATGAGGGCAGCAAAGATCTGATCCCTCTCAGGGCGGCGTAGGGAATGCCGGGGACACAGAAGAAATGGCACTACAGGCTTGCACCAGGCTGAATAGGAGCACCGGCTTGGGGTAGGAGATAAATGACTTGAATTACTAGGGGATTCCTAACAACTTGCCCCCCAGTGACTACCTTTCCTTCCCCTTTAATGCCCTTTATCACCCTGCTCATTGCCCTGTGTAACATTCATTTATAGCACTATATTTTTAAGTAAATACAGCCTGAACCACTTAAAGTCAACCGTGTGGGTTTGTCTTCAGGTTTAGCACAAACTTTCATTTAAAAAAACGCAAACATTCAATTAATAGCCAGTCACCACTGGTTCCAGCACAAATGAACTAAGTCGTTTTTTGATGTATAAATGTGTTAGACATCCCTTAAATCCTTTTGTAGCAGATTCAATTTCCTTCAAACAAGTTGGGAGATACACAGAGAGCAGCGCTTACCTCACACCGAGAGCCCCTCAGCCGGAGAAGCCACTTTGTCTTGCAGTGTTTCCTTATAGTGACAGAGCAAGGAGGCGGGGCTTACTCCTCCGGGTCATATGACTTGGAATCCGGCTCAGCTTTGTGCGGAACTAAGGGTTTTTGTTCTGTGAGTGCGCAGGTAGCGCCTCTCTGTGCTGAATCTGCGTTTGAAATGGCTTGCATTCTAAGGAATGAATGGCAGGCAGGTGTAACGATAAACACTACATATATATATCATAGTATACTGTGATAACTTCGAAAGGAAGTTTTATGAATGAGCGAAATATATGTGTAATTGGACCTTTTAATGTTTACATTCAATTGACACATTCAACCATTTGTGAATGACCGGTCTACTATATACCTATACTAACACCTTCAAAATTGGTAACCTCTACTTAAATTTTTTCAAGACACACTTTTTTTTGTTTCTCATATGGTACCTAGTAGCCTGGACAGTCACTAATATAAATGTATTAATTAAAAGGTCTGATTACACAGAATTTACTATTCTCTTGTGAGAAGTTTATTTTTGCTGGTCAAGCCTCTTTGTCAGCTAATTATAGTAGCATTTATAGTAGGTGCTGAGGACCAAAATATTGATTAGTTGTAAATGATCGACTGCCATAGGATTAAAATAAACCAATAACTATAACTTGTACAGTTTAAAGCTTTTTTGTCTTGTCTTTCTCAATAACACATTTATTTGAAGCAGTTTTTGTGCTGAAACAAGAGATGTGTCTTTGTTTGATGGTCTTGCCTTCTTGTATGGGACACAATTTTAAAATTTTAAATAATCTGCCCTTGTACTACGGTGCCACTTAGCAGGTTTTTAGCTGGGATTAAACACTTTAGCAGGTGTTTAATCCCAGGCTTCCCAGCCACTATTGGAGGGGAGGTGGTGTATTGTCAGGAGGGCAGTGGGATGATTTCATGGGGCTGATCAAGGTGGTGGAATGGGTTAATTCAAGGGAGGCTGTGGTAGGTAATGAGGAGGATCAAGGGGGGGGGTAAATGGACAGGTTTACGTGAAACTCAGCAGGGAGGCATAGGAAGTTTGAGAAATTACAAATGTATTGGTAATTACATTGCCCTGGCCTTAGCTGGCGAAATACAGCATGGTGGCAACCCTACCTTGCTCTTGCTCTCTTTTATAAAACTTAAGAACATACCATTTCCTAATTACTAAAATATTATTCACTTAGTGGGCAAGAAAAGCTCAGGGTATTTCTAAAGCAGCATCTGTAGTTCCTCTCCCTAAACTAGCAAGAGATGCCTGGGAACTACAGATAAGATGGCAGTGCTGCTGTTGGACTGGCAAATTCCTTTGGTGGAGGTTGTCTAACATATTGGCACCCCCTGAGAATTTAGTTTATTATACTGTGTGTACATTCAAACAGGTTTGGTAGTGTCTAAGGCAACATATTCTTATTTATGTATGAAAACAGCCAGTAAGAAATAATTCCAGCAAAATTATGGACAGCAGCATAATCCACATCTCATTCTATCTGACCAACCACTGTTCTGTGTTGTAGTGTTGCCACCTTTGCTGGTGTATAATACTGTTACATTCTTTAAGGGGCTAAGTGGCAGTGCTGGGCCTAAGGTTGAGGGTTCTTAAGGCAAGCCCCCTGCTCCTTATTGCACCACCATCCTGGTTCTCAAGGCAAGCCCCCTTCTCCTTATTGCACCTAATCCTGGATTTACAGATGGGGTGAAACTGGGGCGAGATCACATGATCAGAAATAATGTAGCTTTAAATGTAGCAGGAAGTAGTGTGAAAACAAAAGGCAGAATTGGCTGATGTGGCCTAGCATGTATGTGTGCCTTGGCTTGTTTGTGTGCACTGTGAATCCTTTAATCCCAGGGGGCGGCCCTTAATTCTTAAAATGGCAATTTTCTATTTAGGATTACCCAGTAGTACATACTACTAAAAAGTATATTTTTATGGAAATGGTTTATTTCGACGAAGCAGGGTTTTACATATGAGCTTGTTTATGCAGTATATTTTTATAGAGACCTACATTCTTTGGGGTTATAGTTTTCTTTTAAGGGAGACAGATTGCCCAGGCTAACCTCTATTTTTAAAGCCCGTGAGACCAGTCTGTCTTCTTATAAAAGCTAATGGTGGAGGTAAATCAATGCTGCTATTGTGACCAATGCCCAGGTCAAAAGACAATTTTACCCAAGAAACTGTCCTAACTGTTTACAGTATAACTGGAGGTAAGCAGTTAGGACAACCATACCAGATTTACCTTGATGTGATATGGTGGCTTGGCAATTTTATGATCATAATTTTGTAACTAAAAACCCCTGTTTTGTAAAATAAAGAAAATGTACTTTACATAGTGGTATACTGACTAAGCTCTGTGATTTGATTTGGCATCCAAACTAATTGAATGCAATAAGCATAGATGATGTATTATGTTCCCCACTAGAGGGAACCCTGCAGTTTCAAACGGACTAACTTACATACAGTCCATTTTCATGTGGTAAGGTGATTACCTGAATTCACAAAGATGTTTCCCATTTTGCATAATGATCACTTCTGAACAAGCCACTCAGATGATTGGTGAAATGTTTTCCACTCTAACTTACCAGAAGACAGAAATGGTCCTCTTTCCCCCTCCAACACCCACAACCTTACTTGCTCCTTTCCTTCACTCCACATATCCATTCAGTAACTTGAACATGGCACGTTCACTTACACATACTGTATTTCTAAAATAGAGTCCTTCACAATTTCATTACCCAGGATGCCACCAGAATTCTAATTCATTTTCTAATCATATCACATATTGACTTCTGGAACACTCCATTTATCGGACATCCTTAAAAGAAACTGTTACTAATCCATAATAAATTCAGGAGCTAAGTTTATATACATCATCAACCGCTGACTATTCTTTTTTATACCTTGAGTCTCAGGGGTCTTTTTTGTCTCTTGTATTTGCTAATATTGTATGTAAATTGATGTAACACCATTCCATTTTATAGTGTTGCAAAATATGTTGGCACTTTTTAAATACAAGATTATAAATATGGTAATATTTGTATTTATCTTTAAATGTTTAGTAACATAATTAGATTGATTATTCTTTGGGTTCCTAGTAGTTTGTTCCTTTTTACTGATTCTGCTATCTTTTGCCTAATAGCTTATAAGATGGTTCTACCAGCTGGACACTTCTTGTAAGGAATGCTAATGTGTATTGCTATGTTGCATCACATCCACCTCCGCAAGAGCAAAATAATTTTACAGCCACACCTCAATATGCCACGGGGACCCTACCCCAATAATCTCCTCATTGAATCCAATATTGCCCTCCTCATTAGCCTAACAAGTGCCACTTACTCAACCAGACACTAGCTAGTCCTAGGACACCTGCCCAAGCAGTGTTACAGAGGCCAAAGAGGCTCTTCCTCTGTACCATGTCCCTTTTAAAGAAACTTCCCAGAGGAAAAACCTAACCAAGACCCAACCTTAAGGGCTGCCATCTGCTGTACAGAGTAGGAGTTAAATTTAACTTTTTACAAAATATACATTTTACATTCTTGTAAACTGTTAATCAACTTTGTTAGTTATAAGGAGAACCATCCCTTTTTGTATTAATAGGTTAGATCTTTAATTTTTTTAGTTGCCATTTTTATAACTTTTATCAATATAATATATTTTTTCACATGAGTTCATGTGGACATTAGTCTTTAGGGGTTAGTTGCACTAATAATAACATTATTTACTGATGTGTAAAACAGAGTTTGTTATGTATGTTAATATAAAGGTGGCCCAAACCCCAAAGCTATTTTTATTGTAACTTGCAGAAACCTAGTAAAACATTAAATACAAAAATAAAGGAAATAAAAAAGTTATATTAAAGGATCACTTTCATGGCAAAACAAATCAGTTAATAGAGCTTCTCCAGCAGAATCCTACTTTGAAATCTGTTTTTCCAAAAAACGCAAACAGATATCAGCCGATCAACAGAACAATGGGAAGGGAGCAAGATAGCAGCTCCCAGTAGATATCAGAATAGCACTCAATAATAAGAAATCCAAGTCTGGCTTGGGACTCCTCCAGTTACATGGGAGTAGGACAAACAATAGGTTATCTGAAAGCAGTTATATTGGGCAGTGCTGGCTCCTTCTGAAAGATCAATATTACAACAACAAAAAAATACATTTGTTGGTTCAAGAATAAAATTTTAAATGCTAGAGTAAATTAGAAATAAAAAGTACACCATAAAAATCATGACAGAATCCCTTTAAGGAGAATGACACTTGGTCTTTTCACACACCAGAAATTGTTTATTCTGTTTGCCAAAAAAACCTGAAAAAAACCTTCCCATTTGTATGCATTTGAATTCCAGCATGTAAATGCCATTTCCCAAAGAGTCCTATTTAAACAAACAACATTGTACTTGATGGTAACTATGTAGCATAAATGAATGTGTGTGGCAAAACAATCTTGCTGGGCTTATTTAATATTTGCATGTGTTTTTTAGTAGGCTTAAGACATAGTTCTTTAAATTACAGAAATTCCCCAGGCGCCAAGAATTTCAGATAACAGACCTCACATACAGTATATATTCTGCAGTTTTCTGTGTATTTAGAGAGTAATAAAAGCACCCAGGAAGGCAGATAAATATCATAAGTGCCTCCAAACAAAATGCAAGTATACAGTAGGGCAGAAAACTAAAATACTTGGTAATGTCCAGCCCCAATGCAGCTCCCTTTCTCCTGCTCCATTCTTACATTACAGTCAGAGCAGGTCCAGAGGGGGCCACATTACTAGTGCAGAGAGCATTACAGTTTAAAAAACAAAAGAGATCAGCTCTTAAAGTTACCAGAGGCAGCTTTTTGCTGCCACTGGAAACTGGCAGCTCACTGCCACCTCTTCTAGTGCAGAGAGTGCAAATGCCTCTGGGGGGGTCCATGGGGGCCTTATACACAGACTAAGAAGCTGTCTGCAGGGACAGTCAGCAGCTTTTATTGGCTTGTGTATGGCCAACTTTAGTCATGCCAGCAGTGACAAATCATATTATATAGGTTATTTAGGTAAGGAGGTCCAAAGCCATTAGACAGGTACTCTGGGGGACAAGGAGGCCCAATCCTTCCATTCCCTGTATGAAGTGGTGGGCAGGCAAGCGGGTGTCAATCAAGCAAGCAGGTTAGCAGAAGGGGGAGGAGGTTGGGCCCAACAAGGTAAGCCACTGGTTTAAAAACATTGTTTGTCTACCTGCTTATTGACTGTTAAAGGCAAGAGTCTATGAAAGTGATGCCCCAAAACTCAAAGTGATGCCCCAATGTAAGTCTGCTTTGTGTATCTGTGCAGTCTGGAAGAGGGAGAGAGAGCTGCTTGGCTACTGTATGTCTGTATGTATTTCTAACTAAGGCAGCAGGGGGACCTGTCTAGGTTGCAACCATTTTGGGAAAAGAGTAAGGGGTGCAATAGAAAAAATATTGTTTATTGCAGTTTTACAGGTATAGTCTGAATTCAACAGCAGCTCCACCTCTCCTCTCTACCTTCCTGTCTAAATTGATGTGGGTCCTTGCTTTGGGTGCCAAAGCTGATATACAGAGCTCATGTTCAGTTAGTTAATATTCATATCATTTAGCACAATACAGATAGGCTTATACATTTAAAATAAACTGTGATACAATACAGGGAGTGGTAGTTCTACAACAGCAGTGGGACATTTCTGCTTAGTGGGTAGACAGCCTGTGACATTTGGGCTGATACTCTCCGCCCCGCTGTTTACACAGTTGTGTCCATTCGCCCTGTGCAAGGAGTCACTTCCCAGCTGGAGCTGATGAAAGGCAGAGGGGAGGGCTGGACCCAGCACACCCCTCTCCCCCGGCTCAGCGCTGAGTCTCTGCAGTACCAGAGCTCTCTTGGATAAAGCATGTGTGGTACGGACTGGAGCCTACAACTCTAGCAGCTGTCACTATGTAGATCCTCAGGAGAAATGAGCCCGGCCAGAACAGGGAGACCGAGCAGTTCATTGAAAAGGCTCGTTTGCACCTCGTTTCTCAGGGCTTGGGGCAGGAGGCGCCCAAACCTCAGGAGGGCAGTATTGCTGATCTGCACTGCCAGTGCCATCTATGGGCTTCTCACAGCCAGCCAGGTGCTCAGCGGTTCGGCCCACGGGAAAGCTTTAGGAAAAGTTCCTCAGAAAGTTCTGACAGATGCTGCCATCAGACTGCCCGGGACCGCACTGGAGGGGAACACTTTCTACATGGAGAACGTTCAGCCACAAGGGGGCGCCACAAGCAACTCTCCCATAACGCTGCAGCCAAACGTAGTCTACATCACCCTGAAAACCAAACGAATCAAGCCGGCCAATATTAGGGGCACAGTAAGACCCAAAAAGAGGAGAAAATATGTTGCCCGGCCAGGTGTCCTACAGGACCTAGAAAGTAAAAAGGAAGAGTTATGGAGGGATGGGAGCAAAATTCCCAATACCCTCCACAGAACTCAAGCCCAAATTTCGATCCAGAGTATAGGTGGGCACAGGGGAGGCAGAGGGGCTTATCAGAGCAATATTAGGATATACAGTAATAGTGCGCCCCCATGGTTCACTCAGGAAGATATCGGTGCCATGCGATTCCTAGCAGACTCCAGTATCAGCCACATCAAGCAGGTGCTTTCCGGCCAAGCCAACCTTCTCCTATTTGAAAGCGACCAAAGCCCTCTCAGGAAAATGCCAGTCCCCCCAGTTGGTAGCAGTGCCTGCCAGGGTCGGTGCGGTGTCATTAAGCGACCTCTGGACATGAGCGAAGTGTTTGCCTTCCATTTGGATCGGGTCCTGGGACTTAACCGGACGCTGCCATCTGTCAGCAGAACCCTGGAGTTCGTTCAAGGTAAGAGGATCTATTGTTCTTTGGTGGGATGGCATCAGGTTTCTCAGTACAGTCTCTGCCATCTGGATAACACAACTTTGCTTCATGGGTTTCTTAAGGATGAGCAAAGGCAGGCTATGTAATTACTAGAAATACATACACTACACTACTATACACTATGCACTACAATAAATATACGCTACTCCTGGGAGTCTGTAGACAATTTATTGCACCTTTGTTATGTTCTGAGTTAGGCAACCTGCTACACCTGTCAGCAGCTGATACATGGGGATCCCTAGCTTCCTGTTACAAACTCAGAGAGAAGTCTCAGAGAGCTACAGAGAAATAGCTGCTAGGGGTTAGTGGGTGCAAGAGGAGGGTGCTGTCAAGCATTTTGTTTTGGTGAATTAAGATGTAAGGAGTAAAAAAGTTAAATTGATAATGTGTAATTATTATTATTATTATTAACATTTGTAATTATCAATTACTGTATAACATCTGAGGGACAATATTAGGTGCACATACACAAATTGAATTTGACCTGAATTGACCCTAGGGCATGGCTTTGAACATAGCCACATGTTTGCTAGCACCAAATCTTTCCTGTATTCCATTCTGTGCTGGGAGTGTTGCCTTCCGACCTGTGCAAATAGACTGCAGACAGCTATTTAGAGCCTCTGGCCATTTACTACAGTATGCTGTCAATTGTCCTTTCAGAGGCAGGTATTCCCTACCTACTATGTAGGCTACTTAGTCCTACATTAGGGGGCACATTTACTAATCCACGAACGTCCGAAAGCGTTTTTTTTGTAATGATCGGTATTTTTGCGACTTTTTCGCCGGCGCCACAAATTTTTTGTATTTTGCGCAACTTTTTCGTCGGCGACAGCGATGAAAAAAACGCAAAATTTTTCTTTCCAATCCAATTTTTTCCCATTTGGGATTCGGATTCGAGGATTAGTAAATGTGCCCCTAGATGTCTATGCTGTACTGGTGCAGAACACAGATGTTTGTAGTAAGTAGAGGATGTATACTCTGCGCCTCTCTGATTTTCTATAAGTTCCCATGAAATTCTGGGTAGGCAGAGGCATGGGTTGGGCACAAATTGGAGGTAAATAAGTACCTCACAGTCACAGGGGACATGAGCTAGGCACCAACCAGTACCAGTGAGCTGACTTGCAAACATTAGCTAATGCCTAAGTGTATGGAAAACATGCGTTGCTTTAGTTTCCCAAAGTGTCATTGCAAAGTGTCTTCAGACTACTTCTGGACACCGAAGTGAGGTGTATGTTTTCATTATTGCAGACCAAAAAGTATTTGTAGGAAACCCACGGTAGTAAACATTTATTATGGGGGTGACTAATCTGAGAAACACCATTGCCCACAATGCCAAAATGTGCCCCTGTGTGCAATGACAGGCAGGTGTAAGTAAAGTGCAGATTTTGTGCTTTTCACTGTACACTTACATTAGTTAATATACCCTAAAGTCTGATAAATCAGCATACTTAACAAACTTCACTGACTGTTGCAGGAAGGCACAGCACCCCAAAAGGTACCAGTACAGGAGAATGTATCCAGTAGAAGAGCTGTATGTGACTCACAGCTTCTCTTGAATGCCAATTGCTCATCTGTGCAGTAGAATTGCCTCCCTCTGGATTTGCTCAGCTGCACAAAACAATTAATGGCTCTGTGCTCAGCATGTTATGTTAAAGGTGGAGTGTTAAATTTGTTTTTAAAAGAAAATTAAACATACTGTGTGGTGTGATGGGAGAGGTCACAAATACTGATGCAGTGAACCTAAGCACAAAAACCCATGGGAAAATGGAACACTTGGTGGTATGCTGGTTTATTGATGAAAAATTAGTAGGGAGGTGAATGCTTCTATTTGTGCTATGTACTCATTTATTTTATGTTATAGGAGCATTTATTACAGAAAAGGAAAACAAATATGGGGCAGAGCTCTGTGCATTGATACACTGTGGTTCTAAGCATCTTGTATTGTTGGTATGTGCTTTATGTGATAGGCTGCGCATGGGGGCAGTTTTATTAAAGGAAACATATTGGATAAATGGAAAAATACTGATTTTGTAGGCAATTATAAATAATATGTGGTGCTGGTTTCACTTTGGGCTAAAATTGAATACTGTCTGCAAAAATGGCCCCTTTATTGTAGCTCCATATAGATCCTCTCAGTTCTCTGTCTGTGTTTAAAATAAAGGGTGGGCGTGTCCTAACAGTCCCTGCCAAAAGCACAGTACGAAAGAGATAGCCAATCAGCCTTGCAATCACACAAGCAAAGACAGGCATATGTTAGGCTTGAAACACCAAAGTTATTACAGATCAAAGTCATTTTTTCTAATAAAGGCTTTTTAACTTTATACATTGGATAGTCCTGGATTGGATAGTTTTCTCTTTATGAGACTGTATCTAGGAATCCCACCTGACAATCATACATTTTAAATGTATCGTATTTAAGTTAAGCATGGTCCTAAACTGTTCACACTAGAATAACAAAAAACATAGATTGTGTGATCAAAACAATAGGGAAAAAGAATGTTCAGCTCTAGCCCACTAATTGCATTGAACAAAGGGGTATTCTTTCCCTTTAAAGAGAGATTATATACCCCTTTTCAACAAAAGCTCAATGAATAGGTCTTGTTGCCTACTTTTTGCCTATCGTTTTAATTAAGAAACAATTATAGTTTTCACTTAAGCACCTCCTGACATTTCCTGATCCTGAAGAACATCCGAGGAGCTGATAAAACTAATTACCAATCCACTGAGAAGCTCCTGATAATGAGCTGTTTAAATGCTGCTGCTTACAGAAGGGATGGGGTTGTTTGTTTTTTTGTTCAAAGGTAGACAGGGAGTGCTGAACAAGTTGCCCTGTTTATAAAGGAATGGGTGGGGGGGGGGGGTAAATTCAGTTAACAAATTAGCAGTGCTGGCCCAAACCCAGGTAATGCCCTTGGCTAGAACCTCATTATTAACCCCCCCACAAAAGTAAAGTATTGAGCAGGGGGCTATGTTATGAGGAGATAGTGGTAGCGAACAGCAGCGACAATGTGCATTGGTGACCATGCATCTCAGCGCTCCCTCAGGGTCCATGCAGGCCAATCAAAGTCATTACATAAAGTTGAACTAAGGGAGGGCATGCAGAAGAGGTAAGTGTCCAGCATCCCTGCTGCTATTGCACCCTCACAAATGCCTCTTCTGCCTGCCCCTAGTTCTGTCCTGCAAATCAGTGCTTTGAAATGGCAAAAAAGGTATGGATTTAGGTGCAAACTGTCCCTTTAAGATCTTATGGATGTGATGTTTAACTAGAAAGGCAAACAGTCTTCAGGAGCAAAGGACTTATAAACGTTCTTTGAATAGAAAAGGAAAAAATGTGGGCCATATTGAATATCCCTTTCTATGTCTGTATAAGATAATAGCTACGTGCAGCATTTTAAAATCCACTTTTCTATTTTACATTCTTACTTGATTACTTTTAGGAGACAGATAAGTTCTTTTCACGTCCATTCAGAACAGATATGATAAGGTGGCTTAGACGAACCAAAAAAGCCACTCCACAGTAACATAAATTCAAAAAGTAAAAGATATCTTAAAACATAATATAGCCACATACCTTTTGCTAATACAGACAGCATTGGACAAAACCAAAAATAATAGAAAGATGATTGAGAACTGTGGGTGGACACATAAATATTGCATCCTTAAAGGGTACCTGCACCCACAAATAAAAAGCTGTATAATAAAACCTCTTTGCAAATTAATCATGAAACCGCATTTTTTTATTAAAACATCCATACATGTCATAAATGTATTTAAATCTGTGCTGTAAATTATATACTTCCTGCTCCGTTTCTCTGCGTGAGGCATTCAGGCGAGGCAGTCAATTACTTTTACTTTCCATTCTGCACGTCCTAGATGTTACTGCACACCTCACGTTTACCTTCCATCCACAATATCATAATTGTGTAGTCAGTGCATAGACATAAGCATTAGGTCCCCATTCTGATTTTAGGATGATAATGCGAATCTTGGCCAGCTTGCTGTAATTGTGAAATCTAAAACTGTAGGAAACTAGAAATAGTTTTTATAGCATAAGTAAAGTTTATTTTGCTCAAATAACATGATAAAAAAGGATTTGGAATTATTTGGTGACAGCTACCCTCTAATATCTCTGCAGCAAACTATGCCACCCAAAAATAATGCTTCCATAAATGGCCTATGTAACAACATACAGATGAAGCATTATAAATGGAATTGCATGCTGCTCTGACAGTGTGGTTATGTTAGTGCTTATAGCAGCTCTGTTTGGCAGTGACATGGACACAGAGAAGCTCCATGGGGATGTAAGTGTTGGGTCACTACCTGCGGCTGATCCGCATTGCTATGGGTGCTGCTCTGACAGTGCAGCCATATTAATTCCAATAGCAGTGTGACAAAGAGAGACTGAATATTTTCTGTTTTAAGAAGGCTTTTACAATATTCATTTCATAATCATGGCATTTTTTAATAAGTGCCGCTATGGAGTTTGTAAGCTGCATTACACCATACTTTCCATTTCGTTTTCCCAGGGGTGAATAATTACGGTTGTGAACTAGTCTGGTTCAGTTTTTAAGAAGCTGCTTGTTCTCTTTTCCATAATAAACCTTTTGTCACTTTGCTTGCATTTCTAAATGGCTGTGTGGGCTGCAGAATTAACACAGTGGTGTGGTGCTCCAGTCTCTATGGAATATTGAAGGAATATGTTCCTTTTTCCCCCAGAAATGAAACATGAATATTGCTAGTCAGACTAGTAAAAAATGCTTATTGTCTTGATTTCATTAATAATATACTGTGACGGGATTATAGTAAATTACTTTGGTGCTGGATATGTAAAGGATAAGTAACAAAAAATAAGATAATTTGGTTGGTGTGCTTATGAGTTGCAGGAGCTCTTTCTAATTCACTTTGATTCTGCCATTCAAGTAGTGAGGTGATAGAATGTTCACCTTGTAAATCTACACCCATAATCAGCAGAAACCCAGTAGTACTGGTTAAATTGAAAATGGCTCTGTCTATTGTTCTAATAATAGTAATAAAAACATGCAGTGCGCTATAAACTGAAGAGAGGGGCTACTTAAAATCAATAATAAAATAACTTTTAATACATTAGCCAATTATTAATTCTTTCACGATACTATAAAAAATGCACCTGGAAACACACTCTAAAATAACTCTATTCATAACATCAGAATTGGGCAAACTTAAGAGTATGGGATTTATTATTTGGTGTTCTTGTGATCTGAGCTTCTCCGGATAAGGGGTTTTTCTGTAATTTGTGTTACCATACCGTAATACTACTAAAACATTAAATAAACCCAATGGGACTGGTTTGCCACCAATATATATCAATGCAGGTTTGTTACCATCAAGTACAAAGGTAAAAAAGGGAAATAATTAGAAAAGTAAGAATGCTTTGCTTAAAAGTGCCTGCATTGGCAATGGCCTTCCTGTAGTACTTCTGCCTTGTAGCACTGGGGTCATTAGTTCAATCCCAGCAAAGGCACTATGTATGTTCTTGGAAAATATATTGGAAAATATATTGGCTTTCGATTAAATTGCCCATAGTGTGTGTGAATGTGATAGGGACCTTAGATTGTAATCTCCTCTGGGGCAGGGTGCTTTTCTGGTACAGATCATCTGACCTTATTTTGTTTAACAAATATGAAGAAGCATATTTTCAAAGCACAAAAGGATACACAAATATTGTAAACAAAGACAAAGGGAAAATACATACTACCTTTTTTTAATGTAGCTTTACAAGTTAAGAGTTGTTAGGTGGATTAGACATGCCAAGCAAGAAAAACTAGGACAAAGGTAATACCTAGTAGTGTAGCTACTCCGTTAGTGTATGTAGTCCTTACCTTTGCTCTACTTTGCCCTTGCTCAAGTGTGTGCTTAAGTCAAGTCTTCATACTTCTCACATCCCTTGCCAGCCTGTTTGCACAAAGTGAGAAGCTTTTATCTAAGAAATATGTGTGAAATATATTTATAAAGTTAAACAGCACATATTTTGAAGCTTATTAGATAAGCAAACCTAATTGTTCCTGCTATTGCATTTTTTCAAACTACTTCTGATATATATAGGTACAACCACGTATTCAGAGCCATATATTTATCTTGTAGTCATGTCTTCATGCAAGATACAACAAAAATAGCTTTTTAAATGCATGACATGATTTATAACTAAATAAACAGCACTGAATGGAGCTTAAATACAAAACTGAAATAAGTGACCAATTAACAGAACAGTTTACAGAGTAAATCAATGCCTTTCCTAGATAACTTAACTGCATATCAGTCTACATACATACACACGTATAAATAGGAAAAGTTTATAAGCTTTTGGGTGGCCGCTTTCCTTCATGCTCCTTGGGAAATATATATCTCTTTATACATTTAACAACATAGTTACTTAGTTAAGTTGGGTTGAAAAAAGACCAGTCTCCCAAGTTCAACCCCTCCGAACACCAGTGCACATATATACACACACTCTTACCAACCTATCTATACACTTGCATATGTAAATGGTATATACAAATATTTATACTAATTATAGATTTTAATATCACAATAGGATTGGATATTATGCTTATTTCAAGAATTCATCCAAGCCCCTCCCAAAGGAATTATAGAATCTGCCATCACAACATCATCACAGAAGGACATTCCACAACCTCACTGCTCTCACCAAAAAAAAACCCACCTATGCTGCTTTTAATAAAAGTTCCGTTCCTCTAATCTAAAGGGGGAGCCTCTGGTGCACTGATCATTTCTGTAGGAAAAAAGAACACCCCTTATCTGTCTATAATCCCCTCTAATGTTTGTACAGAGTAATCATGTCCCCTTGCAAGAGCCTTTTTCCAGAGAAAACAACCCCAACCTCGACAGTCTAACCTCATAGTTTAAATCTTTCATCCCTCTTACCAGTTAAGTTGCACATCTCTGCACTCTCTCCAGCTCATTAATATCCTTCTTAAGGCAAGGTGCCGAAAACTGAACTTATATAAATAAAGATGACTGCATACTCAAGGTAAGGCCTTACTAGAGACCTATAAAGAGGCAAAATTATGTTTTTTATCCCTTGAATTAATGTCTCTTTAATGTAAGAGAGCAATTTATTTGCTTTATTTGCTTTAGTCACCACAGAATGACATGGAAGATTTAAATTATGAGGTAGAGGTTGTTTTTGCGAGGGGACATGATTACTCTATACAAGTAAATTAGAGGGGATTATAGGCAGAAAGGGGGTGTTCTTTTTTCCCATAAACATTATCAGCGCACCAGAGGCCACCCCTTTAGATTAGAGGAACAGAACATTCATTTAAAGCAGTGTAGATGGTTTTTCACGGTTAGGCAAGGAGGTTGGGGAATGCCCTTCCTAGTGATGTTGTGATGGCAGATTCTGTTAATGTCTCTAAGAGGGGCTTCGATGAGTTGGTAAATATGGTTTATGTGAGTGTATAGATAGGTAGGGGTAGTTCTATGTGTGTGCTCTGGGGTTCGCTTGGAAGGGTTAAACTTGATGGACTTTGGTCTTTTTTCAACCCAACTTAACTATGTAACACTGCATGAAATTAGACAAGGTTTTCTTTTAGCTACCTCAAGGTTAAATAATTGGATTGTTATCACATCTTTTTTTTTTTTTTTTGTCTCTTTGAAATTACATCCTTATTTAAATAAGTACAGCCTGACTTGCAGAACAGGAGGAGCCTAGTAGTAATGGCACTCCTAAGTGCCATGTGGAGTGGTATCCAATTAGCTCCCACTGGAGTGAGCAGTCCCTCTGACCTAACTGATTTCAACTTTATCAAAGAGCAGGCTATCTGCTGTGGGCTTATGTAAAATAATTAAGTAAAGTGCAAGAATAATTAAAAATGTGTAACAGTATAAAAATATTGTTCTCTTTAAAGGAGAATGCAAGTCAAAATTTAAAAAGCATACTGCCCAATAGTCCTCCTATTGTTTAGTAAAAACGCCACACTTTTGGCTCACCTAATCAAATATTTACTCAGTCACACTTACTTCACATTTTCTTGAACAGGCAGCCATCTCTAAAAAGGTATTCTCCCTTCCTTTCCCTCCTTGCTTCATACTGCACATGTGTTTCATTCCCTCCCCCCCCTCCCCTCTGGCAGATCTGCTTCTGATTGGCTGGTGGGCATGTGTAGCTTAGAACAGGAGACAGGATCAAGTTACACACATGCTCAGAGAATAGGAAGGCTGCCGCTGGCAGCCTACAGGAAGGGGAGAGAGATTTCAGCTATGTCACTGTAGTCTTCACACTGCTGTAGGCTGCCAGCACCATATCTCAGAGAAACAAGCAGGGATCTGGGAATTTAGATATGCAGTAAGTACTTAAAAAGAATGCCTTTAGACTTACTTTTAATTTATATTAACCTTTCATTGTCCTTTAAAGCTATAAAACTACACATATGAAAGTCAGTTGAGGAAGTGTGTAAGAACCGCCAAACTGTAATCATAATAAGTATGGCTTTAGAAAGTTACATAAATGTATCTATTTTACAAATTTTATTTTAATTGAACAATATATTCATAGTATGAATTATTTCGCTACCATAATGCAGAATCAGCATAGCAGATGATTATACAGTATGCCTTTCTTTCAGTGGGAGGAAGAAGTGGAATATAACATTTGTTTTTCCCCACAGCAGCTTGTACATGTTATTCAGAGCTGGCCTTCTTACTGATGTATTACTACCAATGATCTTTGGTATCTGTAGTGCTCTGAAAGGTTATTATTTGCAAATTGGCCATAGCCCTGTGCTTGCTGGCATGTTTGTACTTTACTAAGTGGTTTGGGAGGAATAGGTGGGGTCATTTTGTCCTAAAACGATGACTTCACCTCACGGCTTTTTACTGAAACTGTATTTTTCCAGTACTTATGCCATACCTTGGAATCACAAAACTAAGGGTTGTTGTTGCCTTAGCTGGATACTTTTTTGCTTTTTGTTTTTCAGGAACTTTCCCAGTAATGTACTATTCTATAATAATCATTTTTTCATGTATGTTATTCATAATTAAGAGGACAGTATTTAACTAGCATTAAATGTTCATAGATCTAATGGTAAAGGACAAGGAAAGTCCTATTCACTGGGGGCTGCCAAAATATTAAGTACCCACCAGTGAATAGAATAGCTAGGTTTGTTTCCTGGACTGGTGCTCCTTCTATGAATAATTGAATTTTAACACTGCAGGGCCTTCTTACTTTGATTTGCAGTCCTTCTGTCAGGGCATTCTTACTAGTGTAAAATGTCTGCAAAGTCAGAGTCTGATGGGCAAGTGGTAAGCAAGAAACGATGGCACTGTGGCACTGCAATTCAAACTTTCCAGCCCAGTGCATTGTTTTCCTAACAGGAGAACTGACCCGGAAAGCAGAGGAAGCAGACCTGTGCTCTGGGACCCCATGTCCCACAAGCCGCCTGTGACTGCAGGGTCTGCTCCCTCTATAGTTATGTCCCTTTTCCAGTTAACAAAACAAAATTAACTGCCAGCTCCAACTGGAACAAAAATAATACACTTGCACACAGTTCGGAACAGTGGGCTGGATGGTCACAGCAGAAGTTCAAGGAATGGCTTTGAACTTAAGCACCTTTAATGAATGGCATCAATTCGCACAATGATCACCACTTAGATTTTTATAAAGCTCGGATCAAGCAACAGTTTTATTCTCCCTCATACAAAAATGCAAAGGCATTTAACCTTTATCTGGACACAGCTTGAGTTTTATGTCCCCTGTGAATATATGTACTAAGACGATGGTAACATGAACATACCTCTTTATTTGATACAGGTAAGGGATCCCTTATCCAGAAACCCATTATCCAGAAAGCTCCAAATTACAGAAAGTCTGTCTCCCATAGACTCCATTTTAATCAAATAATTCAGATTTTTAAAATTGATTTCCTTTTTCTCTGTAAAAATAATGCTTTTTATTTGATCCCAACTAAGATATAATTAATCCTTAATGAATGCAAAATAATCCTATTGGGTTTAATTAATCTTTTATTGATTTTTTAGTAGACTTAAAAATCCAGAATACCCTTGGTCCCGAGCATTCTGGATAATGGGTCCTATACCTGCATTATGATTTTATGCATACCACACATTTGGGGTGTTAATCAACCTCTGCCCTGATATTCAAATCTGGTAAAAAAATGCAATAATATATTTGTGTATAAGACATGTAACCAGTTATATTTTTAGAATGATATGCATACCTTGAGCTGCTCTGGCAAACCTCTAAATGGCCTATAACATATACAAGTTAGCCTTAATGAAGCCACAGGTGATAAAATTGATACTTCTTATCTATGCTGTAATCATTCTTAGTTTACAAAATTAGAACAATTAATTTACTTTAGTGGATTAATTTCAAATATGTCTCAAGCCTCCTACTACAGTAGCCCAAAATCACCATGCACAACAGCCCATACTAACAGAAGCCTTCTTGTGTAAAGAGCAGTGTCTGGACTAGATACATGAAACTTTTTAACTGGATGTTGTATAGATTTATATAGCACCAACATATTCTGTTTTTACAGAGGTTACACATTGTTCACATTAGCCCCTATCTCAGACTATATTGTAAATACATGCTTTATGTTCAGTTTTATCAGGAACCTGTCTGTATATTTTGGTGTGTGGGAGGAAACTGGAGTTCCCAGAGGAAACCCACAAAAGAATGGGGAGAGCATACTCAGTACTCAAACCTTGCAGATAGTGGCAAAAAATAAAGCACTGGTAACATTAAAATAATTCTGCCATCCTTTCATCCAGTGCCCTGTTGATTTCAGGGGAGCTTTATAAAATAGATATTTGTTTTCAAGAAAGCCATAAGGCATGAAAGTAAGGATATTTGTAAGTAAAAATACGATACCTATAAATGATGCTTATGTTTTTTAAAAAAGGGGAGACAAGGCTTATGTTATATATTTAAGCAAATTTAATTTATTGGTTTTTACCTGCTTTTAAATTCTCTGTGTGCAGAGGGTAGTTAACTTAATAATAATAATTAATAATTTTTGGGTCCTTTGTGTTATTTCCCTGGTCTTCTTTTGTTAAACTCTGGGTTAAACACTTATTCAAAACTATTTTTTGCGTTCATTTGAAGTTGCCATCCTTACTTAAATGTCATTCCCAGCTCCTTATTTTTACTCCCCATACACCCTTCCCTTCTGCACAGTTCCCTTGAGCTACGGAACATCACCCTTCTTCATACATAATATAATTAGACATTTCAGAAAAAGATACTGAATTCTTCTATTAATGCCTAGTAATTCCTTTATCCCTGTATGTGACTCTACATTATAATTATCTTAAGCAGTTTATCATCCCTTAGCCACATTGCTGAAAAATATCCTCTGGCAATGGTTTAGTTTCTTTTCTGATTGTCAGGTAGAACAGTAACTGCTGTTAAGTACATTGAGGAGCACTAGAAACTGCTGACCTCAGAGGAATGTGGAATATACATCCCTCATATCAATACAGCGTGCCTTGCTGATGCAGTAATCCGGTCCGACATTAGGAATGCATATATTTATCTTACGTTTCCTTTTTTGTTGTAAGATGCCTTTTTTAATTAAAACAAATTATGTCAAATGGGCTAAATCCATTTTTAAGTTTTATTTTGTTGTCTTGTCAGAATATACACTGAAAGAAGTAAATATAATAGATTTAAAACTCACTTTTTTCCATTTTTTCATTTTTAATTGTAAAAGGCTACATATCCTGTGTTCAACAAAACATATAATACTTGTGATGGCATTGTAGTCTGATTATTAAACAAAAGCAACAGAAACTAAGCTTGTATAGTGTATAAAACACCACACACAACTGTGTGTCACAATGTGCTGTTTATGGGTGCTTAAACTGTGTTTAATTCACCAAAACTTTTTGTGACATGCGTGAGTTTTAGGGAGGGGTAGCTCCAGTGTTTTATTTCATATCAAAAGTGAGAGTTTCATTTTGTGCTCCGGCACTGTAGAAATAATATTTAAAAAAAAGAAATAAGTTAATACAGGAAAAAGAAATGTTGGCAAAAACAGTAAATCTGACAGATAATTAAACAGTGCTTTGGTTTGTGAAGTAGGGCAGTGTGGAATGTTTTGTTTCATGTTATCTGTGAGCAGCTTCCTCAGGAAAGTGACTCCGATTACAAATGTGCCTGTTTCATGATGATATGATTGTTTCATAGCTTCCATGTCACACCATTGTTGCTAATGGCTTGGTCTTAGCAAGAGAAAGGTAATTATTTCCATCTTGGGTTGGAGGTCAGGAAAGTATAAGGATTTATATATTACAATGTAGGATATTTAATTTAATAACATTCTGTAACTAAACAAAACTGAAATTACCTGTTTATGTGCTAGCACATGTGACTTGTACATGCCATGTAAAGAGCAGCCCATGGGCATCCACACGCACACCCCAGTCATGAGGCCCCTCTAGGTGCTAGGAAGCACTTTACAATAAGTTAACTTACAAAAATCTTTTAGACATAGAACACAGTGGAAGTTACATACTGCTGAAGTGTGTATAATTGTGCGGTACCTGCAACATTCTGTTATATTAATTATTATACATAATAGGACATGTAGATAACCATGAGGCTTAATTCTATGCTTTATGTTTTTGCAGATGGGCAGCCATGTCCTGTTATTTTATGGGACCCATCACTTCTGCCTACAGATAACAAAACCCAGTCTTCTGTCAAGCTGAAATGGGCCACATACCAAGAGATGCTGAGGCATAAATGCTGGCTGAATGGCAAAGCACCAAAAGCTGAACTGGGCTGTACAGAAATCCATCACCAAGAATGGTGCAAGATGGCACTTTTTGATTTTCTTCTACAAGTAGGAACAATTTAAGTAAATACTCTTTTACAGACCTTAGTAAAGTAGGGATAATGTTTAGTGGAGGCTAAAGCTGCTGCTGGTAATGGAAGCTATCAAAAGGGCTTATTAAGCTGCTGTTGGGTAACATGAGAAGGGAATACAAAAATGTGATATGCAGGAAAAAGCAGGACATTAAAAAGTAATTATTTTAGGTATACTTTTTGAAAACAATAGTATTTACTAAAGGGGAGCAAGGTGTAAAGGGATATGCATCTTTTTCCTACCATGTATGGGGCAACCTAAGCACATACACATTCACACCCCTTACACCTGCTTTAGTCATGATGCATCTTTTTGCCATTTTAAGTGCTAAGGTACTGCCTTGGGATAATACAATTCATGGAGCACACAAACAAACCAAGGCCTCAGATACATGTTAGTTCACATCAGACATTTTTCTCTTACAGTTACATTCCAAAATTGAGGCTCAAAGTAAAAGATGTAAAAGTGCAATATTTACTGATATATATTTCAGTCCGGTAAGGTTCTTTAACAGGCCACTTACTATGATATAAACTATCTGTTGGTTAAGTATTCATTCTGGGGGTATAGCTTTCCTTTAACACAGGCTCCTCTACATTAGATGTGTACCTTTTGTTGTTATTAAAGTGACTGCTGTATTATAAGCAGCCATTTATAATAAGCAGTTTTTCTCAGTGGCCACTGCTGTGAAACAATTTTATATTTTTTACCTTCCCTTCTGTTCTCACAGATTTCTTAACCTCTTGTTTGTTCCTGTTTTGAAGTTAGCTCCCTCTCCCCAAATGTTTCACTTCTTGACTAGCTTCCTGTTTTCTCTAGAATATCCTTTTTCCTTTAACCTCCCATTCTGATTCAGATCCTTCTCTCTGTTTGACTTTATTTCTGAACTATGCATTACTGTGCAGGTGCAGGTTTTCCACCTGCCAAGGAAACAGCTGACTGTCAAAAAGCCAAAAGGAAAACAGGAAGGAAAAACAAATAGATATCAACAAAAAAATTGCCAGTGGGTTTCTTATAGACAAAAGTACAACGTGTTCATATAACACATATTCTCTGTACCTCAATATTTCCATCACACATAACCAGCAGTAGTCTAAAACAGCAGTAATACACAGCTCTGACATGTTTCATAAAGTCTTCACGTCCTCCGGAAGGTGTGCACCTACAGTGTCACAGAAAAAAGTAAATTTTAACAAAATGTGAAAAACCTTACAAACAAAGAATTTCCTCTCTCTGACACCTCTGTGTGGCATTTCACATCTTGGTACATTTCACAAGACTTAATAATGATTTACACAAAAAGTAAAAAATCTAAAATAATAAACCTAATCATGATTTTGTTTGCTATCTCCATGTAATCCTCATGTAACTGCCAGAATAAAAGATAGGAAAATGCATATCCATTGACTACCAATCAGTTGTAGACTCTTAGCATTCTTTTAAAGGAAAACTATACCCCCTGAATGAATACTTAACCAAGAGATTTTTTTATTGTGTTAAGTGATCTATTAAAGAATCTCGCCAAACTGGAATATATATATATATATATATATATATATATATATATATATCATTAAATATTGCCCTTTTGCATCCTTTCCCATGAGCCACAGTTTAGTGAGGGTCTGTGTGCTCCCCCAGAGATCAGCTGAACAGAAATAATGCAGCTCTAACTGTAACAGGAAGTAGTGTGGGAGTAAAAGACAAATCTATGTCTAATAATTGGCTGATGGGGCCTAGCATGTATGTGTGCCTTGGCATGTTTGTGTGCACTGTGAATCCTATGATCCCAGGAGGTGGCCCTTAATTCTTAAAATGGCAATTTTCTATTTAGGAGTACCCAATAGCACATACTACTTTATTAAGATGAAGCAGGGTTTTACATATGAGCTTGTTTATGCAATATATTTTATAGAGACCTGCATTGTTTGGGGGTATAATTTTCTCTTAAGTGTTTTCCTATACTCCTGCAGAGAAATACCATGAATTCACTTTTAAATGGAACAAGAAATGCCATGTAAAGACAGTTGGAAAAGGCTAGCGTAACTGATCTGGCCTTATTCTCCTCTATAGGTAAAATACCTGTAGTCTGGTATGTTCCTGAGTGCTGTGTTTCTGTTAAATTGCATTCAGAAAACACTAGTTGTGAAGATCAAAGTCAGGGAATAAAAATAGAAAGTGGCCGTAGTCAAGTGACTCCTTTTGTCGCCATGCTATGTCTGGCATCCAATATAAAGTCATGTGAGGATTATAATAACCCCAGCCATAGTTGTAATCTTTTAGAAAGAGTCGAGTTTGTCATCATTTGAAGGCATGCGGCTTTATCTAAACATACTAATAGATATTTGCTTGCTATCTCATGCACACCTCCTACAACAAAGGAAACAAGTGGAAAAAATATAAGAAGGGTGTTTTGCTTTGCAAGCGTTAAAGTAAACTCAGAGGAGCAGATGATTAGGTTTTGGGAAGTGTAGTGAGAGGCTGGACCAACAGCCAGTTATGAGCTGTAACATTCCTATGAAGAGGCTTGCCATGCTTGTTTTGTGTATAATCATAAAATCAGTATAGAACATAAAGTGGATATGACCTACAGCATACGCGGTAAAAGGTTGATGAGAGATGCTCTTTTACAACAGCTGTAGAACCACATGTCCATGAATAACAGCATTATTATTATTAGCCATCATTTTTGTAATGTCATCTTAATATGGACTACTTGTTGAGTTAGTTAACAATGATACAACATTGCTCGCTGTCCTTGTGGAATCTACAATCTAATCACAACCGGACAGACTTGTTTGCAGTAGCATCAGTTTCATCAGACGTCAGTTCACCAATCAGTCCCATCTTTGAATTGTAGAAGGCAACCAAAGCACCCAAAGAGAGCCCACATACATTTTGGGCATGGTATTTTATCACAAGGCATCTTAGACTTCAGTGAGGCAATGCAGTAATGCTAAACACTATGCTGTCCCCAAGAGCAACTCACGGTATCAATGTATTTATTAATACACCAAATCAAACAATTTTGCATTTTTAATTCAATGCAATAAATTCCAGAAATACAGTATTCTAGTATATGTGTCAATATGGATCTCAATACCCAGACACATACGAAGAACTTTTATTTTTACAAAGGTAATCCATTATAAATCCTAGAGCCTTTTCAGGATCTAATGTATTGGCTCTATTCTTCTCTGTCCTTCTGCTCCCATCGCTATGCCATATTTTCTAGCTAAGCAGAGAATACTGTAACAGTAATTGAGATTTGCTACTATTTACTTTAAAAATGCTAAATGTAAATAATTCTTGAACACCTTCAAAAGAGAGGGTAGTTATTTATGTGACATAAATACCTGAAAGTCATCTGGTCTGGATGTGATGCAGTTTTGTGCTGTGACTTTCTTATTTGTGTTCCCTTGGTGTTCTTTGCTGGGTGTTCCATGGAGAATATGTAATGTGGAGGTGATATTAGTGTAGTCTGCTATAGGGAATGTATTTATCCTTCATATAATAACCAATGCTGACTGAAAAGCACCCCATAAACCTTCAACCTTAGTGTAAAACCCTTTCCCCCTGACACTGTATACATTGAGCAATACAGGCAACCAATGATAATTGAAGGAGCTTTTAGCTTGGTTTGATATTTCTGTTTTAGTTTACTTTAACAGGAATTTCATGTGAACTTTTTGAATATCATGAACAAATCATTATTCCATCTCACCTTCATTATTGTATGCTATTTCCATTTTATGCCATTTTTTACAACCAACCACCCCTGCAAAACACACTTCCTTTCAAGAGACTGCTTTAGTTGAATATTCTAACTGCTTTCCTTTATATGAGGAGGTATTTACATTTTATAAAATATACATACACACAAGCACAATTGCATTAGATAACTGTTGGGCATAGAATGTTAAAGGAAAGCGATATCCCCAGAATGAATACTTAACCAACAGATAGTTTATATCATATTAAGTGGCTTATTAAATAACCTTACCAAACTAAACATTTATATGAGTAAATATTGCCCTTTTACATCTTTTACCTTGAGTCACCATTTTGTCTGTGTGCTCCCTCAGAGATCAGCTGACAGGAAATAATGCAGCTCTAACTGTAACAGGAAGTAATGTGGGAGTAAAAGACAGAACTCTGTCCATTCATTGGCTGATTTGACCTAACATGGATGTGCAGGCCTGGAATTGTGAGGAGGCCAAAAAGGCCTGGGCCTAGGGCGCCAGAAATTTAGGGGTGGCATGCCCGCATATGGAGCAATGGGAACCGGATGTGCAGATGTGTGTGATCCCTACTTAAAATAGCAATTTTATATATAGAATTACCCAATGGCACATACTACTAATAATGTATATTTTTATGAAAATGACTTATTTAGATAAAGCAGGGTTTTACGTATGAGCTGTTTTATGCAGTATGCGTATATAGAGACCTGCAATCTTCAGGGGTATAGTTGTATGTATGTATGTATAACTTTATTTATAAAGCGCCACAAGGGTACGCAGCGCTGTACAATCTCACAGAATACAAAATTACACACAGGGAGGACAAGTGATATAATAAATAAATACAATAAATATATATAAGTGCCATGTGGTATGAGACACAGTAGGAAGGAGGTCCCTGCCCCATAGAGCTTAGTTCCTTAATTCAATGAAAATATTTACAAAAGAAAAGATTATATGCTTAACAAACTGCAGCTACCGCTAGTATGCCTAAAGTCCCAAGAGTCAGAATTCTATAAGAACTCTAAGGAGTGGACAGTCCTGTATGCAGCCACAGCAGATTTTAGGAGTAGATATACACAGAACTCAGCTGCAGCGTATGGGAACCTTCATGTATCACTACACAGAGTATGGTATACAGTTCCTCAAAGTAACAGCTGCCATCCCCCAGCAAAGCAGGAAAGTTTGCTTTGTCCCATTGAGGCTTGAAACAGCAATTTATTTTTCCTGCCACCCTGGGATTAATAGAATGGGCTATGTTTATAAAGAACATTGCTGTTTTAGGGATACATACATTGTGAGGCTTAGGTTCTCATGTAATGCACAGATCATTGCAGAATATGCCACCATGAAAGACAAAGGGTGACATACCAGACCTGCCTGTCTGTGTGAAGATCTGGATTTGGTGGCTTACTATAAATTGCCAGATACAGTTATGGCTTTTCCAAATGTATTATTGTGCAGATATATTTTATTTAGCAATAACATTACTTTAACAATAATAAAATAAACCTATATAATTTACAATACTTAGACCAATTTAGAAAATACTGTGCATATCAAAGTTTTACAGGGAGGTTAAAAAAAATGGAAACCCCTTACAGATTTCATACAAATACTAAGCAAAACAAAGTTAAGATGGCCATACACGCTACAATTACGATCTTTCCCATGACCATTGGTTGTAGGAAAGATCATTTATCCACTTTAGCTAACGTTAAGAGCTGAATCATGATAAAAACAAATACATTGTTTACCCCTATCTGGCGATTCAGCCTTCAAAGGCGTCCAATGAAAATTTTGGCTGAGCGACAAGACAACTGATATCCAAGGCTTTTACTGATATTGGTCGCCTTGTCTCCCACCATAAACACACAGATTATTGCACGGAACTTTGTTGCCTTTGTTGTACCATAAAAAAGGCCTGTGTTAATTTGTTGAGCAGTAATCCTGAAGAGAAGAAAGAAATATTACACATGCTCCCATGGCATATATATAATTGTAGAAATGCTTTGGTGGAATTCCCAAATGCTTCCTTTGAAGTATAGTAGCTTTAAGGTAACACACATACCCTTTTTTGCAAGCTGCAATTGCAAAAATAAATGAATAAACTAATAAAAATAAAGTGTTAATGTTGTCATTTTGGATCTGTAGCTTTAATATTGCGGAGTGAGAGTGATTTTTGAATGTGTTGTGCTTTGCATACAGTGAGGAGCTGTTCCTTATGAAGGCACCACTTGGTGTGAGTAAATATGTAGCATTTGTCAGTTGTATCAGCATTCCTCAGCCGCCAGTGACATTCCCCGGAAGCTGTAAATGTTTGTGCACCCAGATCAGTATAGACTAACACTTTACTTTAATGTTGAAACATATCACTGTAACAGAAACCAGAGTGATTTATGAGGTAACACAAACGTATCTGTCCCAGGCACAGGGTGGGATGGGCCATAGCTATGTAAAGAGTGGTGATTTATTAAGTTATGGATTATTCTTGTTACCTAATTATAGTCAAGTGAACTTCAGAACATTTAAAATACAGGTAGAAATTCCTGCATCTGTTTTGTAGTATCACATATAAGACTTCTTAACCCTGCTAACTTTCCAGCACAGCTTATTACTCAGCTGATAAGGGATTCTTTTTTTGCTAAGTTCACTTTAAGTTCTTTCCCATATTTTACACTCCTTACCAATATTTTACACTTCGCATATCATTTTGCATTTTTGACTGTATATCTTTAAAGTTCATCACATTTTTAAGGTATCGGACCCCTTATCCAGAAACCCATTAGCCAGAACGTTCCAAATTACGGAAAGGCCATCTCCGATAGACTCCATTTTAATCAAATAATTTACATTTTTTAGTTTTATTCTGTAATAATAAAACAGTGCCTTGTACTTGATCCCAACTAAGATATAATTAATCCTTATTGGAGCCAAAACAATCCTATTGGGCTTAATTAATAAATAATTTTTTTAGTAGACTTTAGGTAGGAGATCCGAATTACGGAAAGACCCCTTATCCGGAAAACCCCAGGTCCCGAGCATTCTGGATAATGGGTCCCATACCTGTACTTGGAAATGTTACATTTTAGACAAAATGATTGTTTAATACATGCACAGAATTTTAGGAGTGGAACAAAGTGCATTTCCTTAGGGAACCAATGACATTTTTTTTTATATTGTAAATCGTTGTTTTGATACTTTCATTCCTAGAATATTGTTTAAGTTGCTAGAATGGAGCTGGTGAATGTGATGTGTGTTTGCAAAGTAATTGAACATTATTTGGTGCCCAACAAAGTGTAATTTGCCCTAGACCTCCAACAGCCAAACACTAGCACTAGCTGTAGGAAGTTAAATTGGGCCAGTCTGCATCCTCTGTTGTTACATGGCCTTCTCTCCACCTGCTCTCTTGTATTTTCCAGCCTGCTTACATATAAATCCCAGCCCAATCTTAGATAAGAGGCGGGCAGGGAGCAATACATGATCAGTCCAGGGAACGACAGAAAGTGGGTGGAGGACAGGGGCCCGGGGGCCCCTTTGATTTTTTTGCAGGGGGGGCCCAGCCCAGAGTAGTTAAGCTACTGTTTGTCACAAAGGAATATGTTCCATTAGGAGCATAGATTTGACCAGATTTCATTTTTTACAAATGAGCTGCTCATAAGGGTTCATTTATGAACTTGAAGGGATGGTACAAAGTGCAACAAATGGGTGCAGTTCTTGCCTTCATGCTTAAGTAAACTGCCACAGCTCTGCACACCTGAGGCAGCCCCACATATACAGCGCTACTAGCGTTTGGCCATGAGGTGTCGCTGTGCCTGACCGATGACACTGATCCTACAGCAAGTAGTAAGTATGAGTCAGGCCTCCACCCCTACATAAACTTCAAGTCAGTGAGAACAATGCAGCGAACAGCACCATCTCATCTTGCAACCCAGAATTGAAGAGGGTGCTTTTCAGTTAAGGAGGACGCTGCTCACATTGGATAGGCTTGAGTCAGGACTTGGTGAGGCAGGACAGACAGGGGTTAAAGGATGAAGTAAATACAGCTGTATTAATCGGGCCCTGGGGCATGCTCTTGCTCTTTTTGCTTTAAGCGACCCCATCTGTCTGTTTACATTAAATTGGACCAGAGGTAAAGGAGGTAAAGCAGAACTACCCAGACAGATCTAGTATATTATTAAACAATAATAAAATTACATTATGGTATGGCTGCTGTTACCATAATTTAATTTTAATAATAACTTGTGCACAAAAAAATAAAGTTTTAAATATAAACATAATGCTCACTTTAAAACTAGTTTATTGTTTAATAATATACTAGATCTGTTTGGGTAGTTCTGCTTTACCTCCTTAATCAGATGATATGGCTGCTCATTATGATATTCTTGCACATAGTGCCTTGTCTGATTAACTTTTATAAATATGAACTTTTTTAATGTTCATTTTCATGTATTTTATGTTCTGTTGTGTAGAAGGATAATACTGTTTTGTGCAACTGTTTAGCTATGAAGCACCCATATTGCTCTGTGGTTTATTGTGATTAAATGGACAATACATGTTTAGAAGTTCTGCAGCAATACTAGTTTGACTGTAGTAGGTATGATAGAGAGGTCGTTAAACCATTCTTTACTGGCGAGCTATTTTTATGTAGCTCCCGTCTTTCAAATTTTAGTCAATGAAAAATATTTTGAGGCTTGGGCAGACAGCCCGGTCGTCTTGAAAAAGTCCTTGTTCAAACAGTGTTATTTTCTGTCTGGCATGGAAACCTATATTTAACAATCACATCATGGTTTAAGTCATCTCCTAGCTAAAGATAGCTTTGACAAGGTGGCAGTGTGGTGAGGAATTCTTTTTGTTAACATCCTTATTTAGGGGAACTGGTTTTGCATTATATTTATAAGTTATATATTTGTTACCATAAAAGGAATATATATAATAAATTGCTTCAGTGTGCAGTAGTGTGTTACTCTCCCAGTGTTAAAGTCTGGGCCTAGTGTGCTTTGCATCCTCCTCAATGCAGTTCAGGCCAAAGCAGGAGCTATGATACATTATAATATTTTAATATTTACAACCTATTTAGGGTATAGTATGCATTATTTCTTCAGATTGCCTTGGAGTCTCTTTTATTTGTTTATTTGTATTTATTTGCAATGTTCCTCAAGGGTTGCATAAAATTTTGATTAAAAAAACAGAATGTAAGATGTTCTCACCTTCTGAAGGCTCATTAAGATTTCATAGGATGGTGCTATTTGAGATTTACCTTGAACTGGGAATGCTTTCCATTTAAATAGATTTAGTGATGTCTGTATTAGAGAATATATATCTGTGCCTTTCACTTTGCTTGTTTTTCTTTATATTAAAGAACATTCATTACTCTGAATCATTATTATTGGAGCTCTTGTGTGGTTTAGTTTAAAAATTGAATGATAAAAAATATCTATTAGTACAGGTATGGGACATGTTATCAGGACCTGGGGCTTTGTGGATAAGGTGTCTCAAAATTTGAATCAATTTAACACCTAACAAATCATTTACACTAAATAAACCCAATAGGATTGGTTAGCCACCAATAAGGATTAATTACATCTTAGTTTTATTATTATTTATTTAAACTTTTTTGATTATAATTGACTGTATGGGAGAGAGCCTTCCTGTGATTTGGAGCTTTCTGAATAATGGGTTTCCAAATAAGGGATACCATAACTATATATATATATCCAACCACATATGTGCTATCTTTTCACCAACAGTTTGTAGTAGAATAGGGCCTTGTTATTTAACAGGAAACCGCTGGAATTGTTATAACAGAGTTACCTATGATTTGTTAAACAGGTTTACACTCGACTTGACAGACACTGCTGTGGCTTCAAACCTCGAAAAGAGGATTCATGTGCACAGGAAGGATTATACTTGAAGTGTAATAATCCAGAGAGCATTGATCTGACACATATCATTCAGAGAAGGCAAGATCCAAGGAGCCTGGTCTTCATTGATAACAAAGGATTTTTTGACAGAAGTGAAGAAAACCTGGATTTTAAGTTGTTGGATGGAATAAAAGAGTAAGAATATTTTTAAAGTATTTTCCATTCATATAATTGAATTTATGATGTATGACCTTTGTTAGATCATGCATAACATTGTGAACACAAAGCAACCCATCTGATCTGATTGGCTTGAGGTTGATTGTAGTTAAAATACTGTATATAGAGCCAAAACCCAATAATAGGCTCTCACAGCCCAGCGACATAACAGACACAGTGTTGTGGTATTATTGTTATCATTATTAAAATAAGAGCAATATTAACATCAAGCAAGCAAAACATCAGAAACCTGGGGCTCTATGTTTAAAAACAGCATCCAAAGCTTCTCACCTCCAGTGATGGGCTATGCTGGGAATTTAGTTAACCAATATCTTGGGATAACAGATGTCAGGTACTTGGCTACATCATCTTCTGGTTTCTTATCCATTCACTGATCATTTGCTCCATACAGTGAAAACAGTTATCCATATGCCCACTTTACTATTGGTTAAATGTACCCCGTGGCAGCAATGAAGTAAGTAACTGCTTCTTTAGTGGAATAGAACAAACCAAAAAGTTACCTTCCCATATGACTCTGGTAAGTCAACAAGCAGATAACAGGGTAACATAATAAATGTGTTGCCCAGGTCTAGTTACACATAAAAACCATTCAGATGTTTCTTTTTAATCAAATTACTAGGCACTGGTTCTTGCTGATTGGTTTCTATGGGTGACTAGACCCATAGCAAGCACCGCACATTTAATTACTTGATCCCATTATGTTTTTTTCTGTAAAAGACTTGACTGATTTTACTTTCTCTAAAAAAATTTGATTTTGGTGCATTACATCTACATGGTTCTGACCTTCTCTTATCTCCTCCACTTACAATTCCTCAGTTGTTTGCTATGACTGTCAGTATTGTACCTATGTTTATCTGTTTCCCTTCTGTTACTGGAAGCTGCCTTTTTGTGGAAATGTTCCTGTCTCCCAGCTCCTGAACTTGAAGTACATTTAAAATCAATATTTTTCTTTTAAGATATAAATTCTGTGAATGTTATGTAATTATTAAAGGATAATGTAGCCTTGACTAGTAGTTTGCAAAATATTGCTACAAATTGCTCAGCTTCATTCCTATGTAGCAGTAACAATATAAAACATTCTTTTTAGGCTACATTTATTCAATGCACTCTATCAACAGCAGACTTTTTCCATGACTTTGCAGCAATTAAAAGTGAAGTTTCTTATCCCAAAATATTGTTTAAGCCTCTTCCTACTTTTGTTGCTGTTTACAATTCTTCACTTGGGTTTGCTACTGCCTTTTCCTTGATTGATGTAGATCCGAGCTGTCCAACTGGAGACCTGCGGGCCAGATAACACCCTCCAAAAATTTTTTTAGCCCCCCAATCTGCCCTTTCCCAGGATGATGTAGATTAAGTAGCATCATTAAAAGTCAATTGACAGTGCCATTAGCTGATAAAGTAAACATTCTGAGAACTGCAAGATCTTCTATAAGTAACTTTTTATGACTTGATGATTTTATAACAATAGAAGTCTATAGGAAGTCCCTGCAATTCCTGGACAATTTTTAACATATTTTCACTTAGGAAATATTCTACAGAACAATAATAAATATGGAAACATTTCCTGAAAATGATTTTTTCACTATTGATAGACTGATAAAGAAATATTTTTCCCCAACCTTTGATAAATCTGCCCTAAAGCTTTGCAACAATGCTATTCTAACTGAAAGTTGCCTTAACAACAAAGTTAATCTTTCTTACCCCACAGCCAGATAATATAATCTCTCTCTTTCTTTCTATCCTCCCTTATATCATTTTGATGGTAAAACACCTCAATTTATAAACACTTTCATATAAACCACTGGACATGACAGCAGAAAAGGCAATATTATTGAATTGCAGCAGAGAATTAGAGGGATGGAGTAAACCTGAACACAGGGAGGGCCTGAGATCAGAACTTGTGAAGACATTAAAAGAAAGAAAAAATAAAATAATAGGACATACCGGTTAAGTGGGAAAAATAGTGCTATAGTCTTAATATTATTCATATAATATAAATTAAAGCCCTAATAATTTACTCTTTATATAAGAAAAGGTTAATGGGAAATAGTCTTCAGAATCAGTTTTATTTTTATTTGGTGATTTGTTTTAAAAATACCAAATATTCATTAATATGCACTCTCATACTTTCAATTTCAGATTTCCAGAAACTGCAGTTTCAGTGCTAAAAAGCCACCGGCTACGTGAAAAGCTACTTCAGTCTTTTTTCTTGGACAAGGTCTATTGGGAGAGTCAAGGAGGACGTCAGGGAATTGAAAAGCTTATTGATGTCATTGAAAGAAGGGCACAAATCCTTTTGACTTACATTAATGCCCATGGAATTAAAGTCATTCCAATGAATGATTAAAATGCATTGCCCACTGAACATGATTTAGAACGGGGAATTGCATTAGGTGAACCTGAAATAGCACTAAACATCATTTCAAAAATTGTTCAAAGATGTGTAATATATTGTGTTACAATTGGGGCAGTTTAGGAATACTGCTCCCAACATATCCAGATTGCACTATTTTTGAATGTGTCATTTGTTTTTGTTTGGATTTTTACCATGATATCTAGTAAGATTAATGCTGGAAATATTCTTTTTTTATTCTTTAGAAAAATAAGTTATATTGAGAGTATTTTTGAAAAAAACTTTATTGAAGCAGCATTTTATAATATGAGTTTAGTAATGCAGGGACATGCACTATCGCTGATAGAACAAAAAAGCCCAGATCACATGCCTCGTTTTTGCAATAGTGTGCCACATAGTATGACGTAGCATGCCGTATTTAAACATCACAAGGTGCATGTGATACGCATAGAGTATATATTTATACACAATAACAATATGCAGTACTAAAAAGGTCCCTAATTACGGTCTACTGTCAAGTATAAAATAGCAGTATTCCAAAGATAGAGTTTCATTTTGACATACACGTTAAAAGCCTATACATACATACATCACGTGTTTTTATATGTATATAGAAGCACCTTCTTGGAAGACCTGTTCTCTTTAGGGTGCACATTCTCACGCTGCCAAATATTCACAATTCATTATTTACAAATATGCTAAAAATACAATTGAATTATTAATTTAAATGTGCATTGCATTTAGTTTTCTAGTATATTTTTTATGCATTGGACCAAAATATATTCTGTACTGGATGCTTGTTTCCTGTTTTCTCAGACATCCCACATGTTTTTAAGGTTAAACTTATTAAGAGTACAATTCAGATTTTTTCTGAAATGGCATTTCATGACATGAATTATGCATTGAAAATGTATAGTATTTGTCATTGGCTCACATCCTTTCTTTATTCTTATATTTAATCTATCCTAGATAGATTGAGGATTCTACAATTAAATCAAGCGGGACAGCACTGTTATTATGAATCGTCTTTTTTATAGTTGCCACAGAAACAAACAGTTACAAACTGCACACTTGTTAATTTATGAGATTCAGTATGAAGGGATAGTTATACAGAAAGGTGTCTGATGGATTTGTAGTGGTACAACCATGTGTTAGTTTAGAAAAACACGCAGAACAACCTGAATTCCTAAGCCACTTAAATGAATTGGACCTGAAAGTTGCAGCTGCAGCACCAAAAATATCCCATTTTGAACAAAAAAAAGTGTCATTCCTAAGAATGGGTCTTGGGGAAGCCAAAGGTGTTACAGAATATCAGTATCTATTTAACTGATTTTCACATGACATGCTGTATGTGTACCAAATCATATGGTATGGTATTCGTTATCCAGAAACCCATTATACAGAAAGTTCTAAAGGGGAAGGCCTTTAAAATAAAATACCCAATAAAATACTTATAATTTTTTAAAAAAGATCTTTTTTTATCTGTAATAATAAAACAGTACCTTGTCCTTAATCCCTATTAAAATATAATTTAAATATAATTTTTTAAAAAAATAATTCATCCTTACTGGATGCAAAACAATTCTATTGGGTATAATTAACGTTTAATTGATTTTTAGTAGACTTAAGGTATGGAGATCCAAATTACGGAAAGATCCCTTATCCAGAATACTCTTGGTTCTGAGCTTTCTGGATAACAGGTCCTATACCTCTATATAAAATAAAAAATAATATATATCTTATTATTTGGTATTAGTTTTCACAGTGATCTGCAGTGGAGATGTAAATATGCTACAAACCTAGCCTCATCAGTAATTATGGCCATAATTTGCACTGGAATGCAATATTGCACGTTGATGATGACAGGTTTTGTTGTTAGCCTGAAACCAATATATTGGCAATATTTCTCAAGAATTTGAAGTATAGGCACTCAAAGTTATTGCACCACTTGTTGTTGGGCTGTAGGCTGTGTCCTTTTGTTCATATCACTTGCAGCACATAATGCACCACAGCCGAAAGCAGGTACCATTGTCAGATCGGACGCATTTGCGGTAGGTGCATTGTGGGAAAAATACATGACAATTGTGCTTGAAATGACACTTTGCTCACTGCGCTTGTGGGTGTACATGTGCCCTCATGTCTGTTCCATGGGACATCATGTCTAGGAGACAAAGCAGATGCTTCTAACCTAATCATGTGTATATTATTTTAATAGTATAATGAAGGTAGATATGCAGTTTTGCATTTATTTTTTCTTTAAATCCTGGCCTATTTACTACTTACCTGTTTTTGCACGTACATTATGGTAACTAAGATGGTTCCTGAAGGTTTGGTGTATTGATTTTATTGAGTTGATTGAAGCACTCAGATAATTGAGTTGATTCAGTATTCAGATGACTCTTACTGGACTTAGTCGGAAAATTTAATGACCAAAGTGCAATTTTGAGTGCCACTGCCATGTTTCTTTTCCACAAAGCAGTGTTTTTCCCAGAATGTAAGTGACATTGTGGTTGGAAGAAGGCTATGTCCTTGCCACAGTTGTGATGTCCCTACTGTAATTGTACCCTATTGGCAAAATTATTAGTCACGGAAATCCTTCTGGTGTCATTTTTTTCTTTTTCTTTTGGTGCAAGTGTGCTGTACCTATTGATGCTGGGCACGAAGGGAACCCTGCAGCTACTGCCTGTTCAGGAGGTGGCTGCAGCTTCTGGGATTCCCTATGTTAATAGGTGCAGCAGGACTTGACCCAAACGGAATCCAGGAAGGACTAAGCAGTGCTAAGCATGAATATATTGTAGTGCAAAGAGTGCATGTGCACACAAGTACCTTCATTGAAAGTAGTTTTACATTCAACTAAATGAAGGGAAATTGTGGGGACCAGAACTCTGACTGAGTACACAGAAAAGACTAAAATTTTGTCTTGACTCCAAGCAAGCCACTATTGCTATAACCCTCCAGCAAAACATGTAATTGTATGCAAATCTATTAACTATATAAAAATATATAATATGTTTATAAATAAACATATTACATGTACTTGTCAGTAAACATTTAGTAATGTTGAAATATCCTTCAATTAGAATGTAATAGAATCTGTATTACATAACCGATGCAGGTGTTCATAAAGGCAGTTTTCCAACTCACTGTGCTCTGAGCTAAATTTTGTAACTAGGCACCTCAACACTCCCCACTCTTATAGACAAATAGACAACAATTATCAATAAGTTTGCATTTAAAAAAGTGAACCCAATTAAGAATGGGGGGAGGGGGTTGTGCTTGTGCATCTGATAAGGAAATCAGGACATTAGAGTTAATTTGACTCATCAACTAAGAGGAAATGTTTGGCTGTTTGTATGTTCTTGCTTAGAAATGACAAACTTAATTTGTCTAATTGCTTTTGTTTTTACTTAATTGATCACAAGAATGCTACCTGGAAGTTTACAGTGGAATAATGTGAGAATTTGCACATACTATTGTTGTTCTGCTATTTTTAATTTTTATAAGCTGATTCATTATTTAATGGAAGTCCATGTAGCATTCTTAATGTCTATAATTTCATATCTATACCATGTGATGGTATTTCTGTAAAAGTCACTGTATTGTATTATTGAATAAAGTATGCATTAGTGCACACTTATACTCAGCAGAATACATCTTCTTTTGCAACCCATTGGTTAAACACAGCCTCACAACTTTCTTCTGCTACATACTGTACATACACCACTCCAACTGCTAAAATCAGGTTTAGCCATTTTACCTAGCCATGCTCTCAAGCTTGCCAATAGATATAACATCATTCTGTACACAAAAGTATCGCTCATTCTTTGCACATTCTTTGATTTAAGCTATAGCTGAATCTTTGTAATGGGGTGGGATATTTCATGTATAGTTATTTGGGTGCCAAACGATAAGCAAAATAAATGTTTAGAAAGGCATATACTGCCCAACAATAGGAAACCTGAGAACAAAAAAACTTGGTGCCACCTGCCCAATTCACCCATATGCTTCTACTTCTGCACATGGAACTGAAAACTGTTCGAAGAACATAGATTATGGGGTTTTTGTTTTGTTTTGTTTTGTTTTTTTTTTGGAATGAAAGATCTCTTGGAGCCCTAAATAAAGTTGGGGCATTTATGGTGGAGTTGCAATTACTGAATACCCTGTATTTAGCCATGAGGTGCAACCTTGGTGTATATTACAAATAAACCCCCACCGGGCACAACCATTTGTGGTGGTACTAGTCCTTTAATATTGGGTTACATCAGTAGTTCCCAAATTATGGGCCTGGCCTCTCTTGGGGTTCTTAAAGCAATCAATAGAGGGACCTAGCACAAAGGCCTGTTAGAATGGGATTTAAAGGTGAATAGTAATCTACTCTCTTGGATATTCCTGAAGCCTTAAGAAACTGGCCTTCTTTACTTATGTCTCTAACCTTGCTATGAGCTAAGGAGGACCGAAGCAAATGTTGACCCACCATGGGTGGCCTGAACCTAGAAAGTAATAAGACCACTGAGATACAGTATTGTAAATATTATTTGTGATCTATTTAGAATTACAGGAAGACTATACCTTCAAAATGAATACTTAGCCAACATAATTGATATTACATTAAGGGGCCTGTTAAAAAAGCATACCAAATTGGAATATATATATCAGTAAATATTGAGCTTTAATACTATTATCTTTACCTATTTATTAGGCAATCCATTTACAGGGATTGGTATACAGACCTTTACAGCTAGGCTAGCAGTGTTTAAACGGCATACAGTATATACCCTAAAATCCAATTTCGCTTAGTTGAATTCTTAGTAACGTCCCAACATACATTATTTTAAAAAGTACTTTGGTATATAGTATTGTATTATACAGTTACATAACAGTGTAACTGGGATATTCTGGTATGGAGTTAGCTTTACCTGTAGAGGTATTGGTATTTGATATTGTCATTGTGATATTTTGTCTATTGGCTTTTTTGAAAATAATCAGGACCACATTTTATAGCCACACTTATATGTGACTGTAGAACCTCCACACCCGTCAATTTAATAGTGGCCTTATGCCTTTAAAAATGGGTGTTGAACTGGGCAATTTCATTCCTTTAAAGAGCTGCAAGCAGTGGAAGATTAAGCCTGTAGAACAAATGCTGGAAGACTAAGCCCTGTGACTGAAACCAATGCTCGGGCCAGGAGACCAAGAAATGCTACCATGCAGGGAGGTGCCAGCCTATAAAAACATGACTGGAGGTAAATAGTTAGGATACCTTATGGGGTTTACTTTGACATGATGTGGCTTGACAATTTATGATCATAACTGTGTAACTAAGAACCCCTGTTTTTAAAAAAACCATTATGTAGTGGAATTGCTACTCCGGCAGTCTTAAGATGATCTCATTGGTATCCCATTGACTATCTCAGTAAGAAAGCTAATACATATAAATAGAATTTGAAGCTCTCTGCATGATATGCTGCCAAAAAAAATATCACAAAGCAATTACTGTATTCCAAACAAGCATCCTGGCCTTATAACCAACAGATCTGCCTTTTACATAGGGTTGTGTAGAGGCTGAGGATTAGATACTGCGATGCACTTGCCCTCCCCCTGACACCATTGTAGTCTCTGAAGATTTATTCTTGTTCATCTGCAGTCAGTCCCCAAATGCTTGTTTGAATCTAGAAACTTGCTCTTAATGTGCAATGTATTATCTGTCTTTTATCTACTACTTAAAAAAAAGCATTCAACCCCAATGGGAACATATACATATTAGAACAATAGTCTCCCAATATTTGAGGAATCTTTGACAATCGAAAGGCACATAGTTAGTCACTTAATTTATTCTGCGTTGGCTACAACTGACAAAGGTCAGTCTATTCCACGTAGGGAAAGGGTACATGAAGCGTATCCAACACTTTGCTCCGCCTGTGGATTTTAATCAGGTGGCTTTCTGTATCTGCACTGAAAAGTACAGCTTCTGCCTGTGTGCAGCTACACGGAGTGTAGATTGGCCTAAAAATGTTGTTTTTTTCCAGGCTGAACTTTGTTTATTACAGCAGATTCCCTTCCCTCCACCTGATTAAAATTCGCAGGTGGAGCGTTGGATATGCTTCATGTGCCTTTGCTCTTAAAGGGAGAAACCACTTGCCACATGGTTTTTTCATGGAAAAAAATGAAATATACATATATTAGAAGCAACGCTTCAGCTTCTTAGAGCATTAGTAGCAGTTTTCGGTGCAACTAACATGTAAATTGCAAAACGGTTATTTTTCAAGAAAAAAATATGCCATTCTGTGAGTAATGCTGGAAAGTGCTGAAATGCTGAAACTTATTTCACTGCTGCATTATACAGGTATAGGATCCATTATCCAGAATGCTCGGGACCAAGGGTATTCCGGATAAGGGGTCTTTCCGTAATTGGATCTCCATACCTTAAGTCTACTAAAAAATCAATAAAATATTAATTAAACCCAATAGGATTATTCTGCAGCTAATAAGGATTATTTATATCTTAGTTGGAATCAATTACAAGGTACTGTTTTATTTCTACATAGAAAAAGGAAATCAGTTTTAAAATTTTGAATTATTTGATTAAAATGGAGTCTATGGGAGACAGGCTTTCCGTAATTCGGAGCTTTCTGGATAATGGGTTTCCGGATAAGGGGTCCGATACCTGTACTACTTTTCTTTCTTAGTTATGTCATTATTTTCCATATTAATTTGCCTTATGGAAATAGAGCTGAATATATTTTCTTTTCCAGTTTGTTTATTTCACCCGGTTTCAGTAAAAGTTTTAGTGGCTGGCAGGCTGGTCCCAAGCTCCTTATCACCAGCAATTCCCTTTGTTGCTGGTGGAAAGGTATTTTGGAGAGTTTAGTTGCCCACGGTAGCAGAGATTTATCACAGACGACTAATCTCTTTGTGGGGCATTAATCTCAGGGATGCACCAAATCCAGGTGAACACCAAAGTGTTAAATTTACCCACATCTCAATCCTCAAAGTCATGTGACTTCCAAGCTCTGGACAATTGAATGCTTGTTCACACACGATGACATTTACTTTTCAAATTTGAATATCCAAATTAGTGTTTAATTAGGTATTTCTCCTTCTGTGGAGGATTTAGTATTCAGCTTACATTCAAAAAAGCCAGCAGGGGTCTTGGGTTTCAGTCCAGAGGTGCATAATATGATATCATTGAAGTATGGAGGCTCACAAACTCCTGTGGGTTTCGCATGACATGTAACAAGAGATCACCCAATACTTTGCCACTATAGGTATTCTATTATGCAGAATTCTGCTGTACAATATCATGATATAGTGGCACTTTAATGCCACATGCTTATTGTTAGACATTTACAAGGTATTTTGCATTCCCCTTGCCAGAGATCTCCAGAATATACATTCTATTTTATGAAGTAAAGCAGGTCAGTGCTACTGAGATGACAATCTTTCTTTCTTTCTTTTTTGCTTTTGTTCAGAACAAACCATTCCTCCCTGCTCCTCCTATGAGCTTTCCACCAGCCATGGATGGAGGTGTAATATTTCTGAACAAAATAGCATCTAGCTATAAAACATCTTTGTGGCAGAGAAAGCAGCAAGTGTTCTATTAACCAATGTTATTTGCTTTCACAGTAACAGCGATCAAAAGCCGGTGCCAAAGGATCACAGCTGGTCCCTTCACCCCGGCTGCAATGTGAAGCTCTGCGAGAGTGCTGTCTGGGATTGTTAGACAGCAAGTGATCAAAATGCCCAGTGTGTGTGTGTGCGAAACGTGATCTACATTTTATTCACAACCGCCAATATTTTCTTGTCAGTAAAACTAAAATGGCAATTATGCAAATGGTGTGTCATTTATTTGCAGCATAACTGACATTTGTCTTTTCCACTGGAAAGTTATTTTAAGAAAAATTGGAACGTGTGGTAGAGCATTTGGCTTCTTTCATTAGGAACAGCAGGAAAAAATCTAGCAGAGCAGTTGTGGATTGGATTTTTTCAATTAGTTCATTACAGTTTTAAAGGAAATATTTGCTTTTAATAACTTACACACCCTTGAAACATGAACAATTACTATGGTAATTTGACCATACCATTCATATAGAGACTTTTCTGTTTGTCTAGGGTATATGTATGGAATATGGTGTGTAGCATAAACAGCTTTATCAGCACTGACTTAGCAGAAAATGTACTTTAAACAACAAAATGCTTGATGAATTAAGTGAGATACAAGAGGTCAAAGTACAAAAGAGTTGAAACATCCGGTTGAAATGACAAACTTCCACTTGATTTTACTTGGTATAACCGGAGCCCAAGCATTAACTTGGAACTTATACTCTAGTTACTGCAAGCTTCTGTTGGAGCACAAAAACACAATAAATGATTACATATGGGGCAAAATGTTATCACTTATGTTATCGTTAAAAGCCGTACATTATGCAGGGGATATTATACACATTGATTACAATGCTGATGCCTTTTATTTTGATAACTACAAAGAACTCCCTGATTTCAGTCTTAGCATTCCTTAAAAGGATACATACATCTGCTTGTAATTAGCATTAAAATCTTAAATTCCAGAAATGCTGCTAATGGATTCAATGGTTTTTATTTACTCACTGTTGCTTTTATATGACTTTTTATGGATAAGCCCATAAGAAAGCTGAGAGCAAGACACAGATACAGATATATATTGCATATACATACATAAAACCCTACTATGCCTGGGTGCCAGTAAATATAAAATAGACTCACTTGTGAGCACTAAAGCAATGTGCCAATTGCAAATATTGGACACATTTGAAATGGTTTTTTATACATTATTTATAAATCCAGCATAATTAGAAGTGCAATCGGGTGGTGTGCCTGATGCAATTGAGAATAAGGTGTCAAAATTGACAACGTTGTGCTTGCCATTTGGTGTGAGTAGTATGCAGTTGCGCTAAAAATCTTTTTAGATTTTGTCAAATCCCTTAGGCACAATTGTGGTGTGTCTATTGATGCAGCCATGGAGCTCCTGCTACCTTTGGAAGTGGGGACACTCACTGAACAGTATGCCAGTGATTCCACTGATTCCAGGATTCCTTCCACCCATGAGCACCCTGAGCTGGCACCTTGGTGATAATCACAAATTTATGAGGAGAATATTACAATGCAAGCAACTTTGTTAATAGTGTCAGTGCATCTTGAATTTTGAATCCATTGAAAATTCTTGGAAAAAGTAGTTACCTAAATGATTTGTGCAGTTTGCGTACTTACAGGTCCCATAATTATGTATACTAGTGGTTCTCAACCTGTGGGTCGGGACCCCTTTGGGGGTCGAATGACTCTTTCACAGGGGTCTCCTAAACCATTGGAAAACACATATTTCCGATGGTCTTAGGAATACTTTTATGGTTGGGGGTCACCACAACATGAGGAACTGTATTAAAGGGTTGCAACATTAGGAAGGTTGAGAACCACTGATGTATACATTTCTGTTATTCAGCATTAGTATTGTTCATTATTTTAGGGCATATGTAGCTGTATATGGGGCTGGAGTACCAAGGGAAGCAATGTTGCAGATGGAGGTCTGTCCTGAGGATGTGATCTAGAGTGCACGCTGATTGTGATTTGGAGGGAATTTGACCCCCCCCCCCAAAAATGATGAGTGCTCTGTTTCAATAAATGCTATAGATTCTCAGGAAAATGTCTTCTGAAAGCAGTGTTTTCCTTTCATTCTTACTGTGCCACTTTTTTTTTCCCATAAAAACGATCAACGCACCAGAGGCCACCCCTTTAGATTAGAGGAACAGAGCTTCCATTTGAAGCAGCGTAGGTGGTTTTTCACGGTGAGGGCAGTGAGGTTGTGGAATGCCCTTCCTAGTGATGTGGTAATGGCAGATTCTGTTAATGCCTTTAAGAGGGGCCTGGATGAGTTCCTGAACAAGCAGAATATCCAAGGCTATTGTGATACTAATATCTACAGTTAGTATTAGTGGTTGTATATATAGTTTATGTATGTGAGTTTATAGATTGGTAGGTGTGGGTTGTGTGTGCTGGGTTTACTTGGATGAGTTGAACTTGATGGCCTCTGGTCTTTTTCAACCCTATGTAACTATGTAACTTGCTCTTGTAGCGAACAAAAGGTTCTTTGCTCATGTAAATTAGCTTGTTCCCACAATTCCTGCCTTAGACCCCTTTTCACAGTCATATCAATAGTAAGGGTCTGTGGACAGACAAGGACATATTCACTGATACAGCAGTAGTCATAAAAACAACATGTGCCAAGAGCCTACACAGTCTGTAGAAGGATTGCTGATGTGACTGTTTGGAAGAAGTTATGTATTTTCCTTTTAGATTACTTTGCATAATAAAGATGTGACTAGAACAGGATGATGTAATGCTTTCTGTCTTCTTTGTGTATAGAATGCCTAACACATGTTTAATATGTACTATAACACAATGCTTCTATTGCTATATTAAGAATGATGTGTAGATTTACATTAACAGGCTACACAAATCACCATACACTGTGAGAAGAATCCGTTTTTTAACAGAATAAAAAAATGTTCTTCTATTTAAGCTTTCTAAATTGAACCATGACCAGACACAGCTGCATCATGCTTGTTTTATCCAACAACTTTTTAAACAATTCCTTATATTCAGCCAAAAAAAGAATAATTTTTTTTAATATTTTTCCCAGATGCAGCCCATACTTTGAAGAAGAACGGTATTGTGATTTTAACTCGATTACAAATTGAAAACATCTGGAGAGCAAATAAAAATAGCAATAAAAAATAAAAATTCACAACAAATGTGCACATTAACCTTTTTAGATAGGATATAGCATTGGAAGCATATACAGTGGAGGAAATAATTATTTGACCCCTCACTGATTTTGTAAGTTTGTCCAATGACAAAGAAATGAAAAGTCTCAGAACAGTATCATTTCAATGGTAGGTTTATTTTAACAGTGGCAGATAGCACATCAAAAGGAAAATCGAAAAAATAACTTTAAATAAAAGATAGAAACTGATTTGCATTTCATTGAGTGAAATAAGTTTTTGAACCCTCTAACAAAAAAAGACTTAATACTTAGTGGAAAAACCCTTGTTTGCAAGCACAGAGGTCAAAGATTTCTTGTAATTGATGACCAAGTTTGCGCACATTTTAGGAGGAATGTTGGTCCACTCCTCTTTGCAGATCATCTCTAAATCCCTAAGGTTTCGAGGCTGTCTCTGTGCAACTCTGAGCTTGAGCTCCCTCCATAGGTTTTCTATTGGATTAAGGTCCGGAGACTGACTAGGCCACTCCATGACCTTAATGTGCTTCTTCTTGAGCCACTCCTTTGTTGCCTTTGCTGTATGTTTTGGGTCATTGTCGTGCTGGAACACCCATCCACGACCCATTTTCAGTTTCCTGGCAGAGGGAAGGAGGTTGTCGTTCAGGATTTCACGATACATGGCTCCGTCCATTTTCCCGTTAATGCGAATAAGTTGTCCTGTGCCCTTAGCAGAAAAACACCCCCAAAGCAAAATGTTTCCACCCCCATGCTTGACGGTGGGGATGGTGTTTTGGGGGTCATAGGCAGCATTTTTCTTCCTCCAAACACAGCAAGTTGAGTTAATGCCAAAGAGCTGTATTTTGGTCTCATCAGACCACAGCACCTTCTCCCAGTCACTCACAGAATCATTCAGGTGTTCATTGGCAAACTTCAGACGGGCCTGCACATGTGCCTTCTTGAGCAGGGGGACCTTGCGAGCTCTGCAGGATTTTAATCCATTGCGGTGTAATGTGTTTCCAATGGTTTTCTTGGTGACTGTGGTCCCTGCTAATTTGAGGTCATTAACTAACTCCTCCCGTGTAGTTCTAGGATGCTTTTTCACCTTTCTCAGAATCATTGACACCCCACGAGGTGAGATCTTGCGTGGAGCCCCAGAGCGAGGTCGATTGATGGTCATTTTGTGCTCCTTCCATTTTCGAACAATCGCACCAACAGTTGTCACCTTCTCTCCCAGCTTCTTGCTAATGGTTTTGTAGCCCATTCCAGCCTTGTGCAGGTCTACAATTTTGTCTCTGACATCCTTGGACAGCTCTTTGGTCTTTCCCATGTTGGAGAGTTTGGAGTCTGCTTGATTGATTCTGAGGACAGGTGTCTTTTATACAGGTGACTAGTTAAGACAGGTGTCCTTAATGAGGTTGACTAATTGAGTAGAAGTGTCTAACCACTCTGTGGGAGCCAGAACTCTTAATGGTTGGTAGGGGTTCAAAAACTTATTTCACTCAATGAAATGCAAATCAGTTGCTATCTTTTATTTAAAGTTATTTTTTCGATTTTCCTTTTGATGTGCTATCTGCCACTGTTAAAATAAACCTACCATTGAAATGATACTGTTCTGAGACTTTTCATTTCTTTGTCATTGGACAAACTTACAAAATCAGTGAGGGGTCAAATAATTATTTCCTCCGCTGTATATGTTTAATGTTTTCTGCCTTTCTTTGAGATGTGCCCCATAAATGCTTGTGATCATTCAGCTGAATTTAAATAAATACTTTGTATTTGTCTCCAGCCAAGTTCTATAAGTGAGGATTATTGGTTTCTGGACCAGTGTGTGTGCCTAGCATGAAGCAGGTGAATACAGTACATTAAGAAGGTTCCTACTGTATTAAATGTAAAGTGGAGGGCCTCCTTTTAACCTTTCCTAGCTTTACCTTATTGGTTCCATTATTTTGCTACTCTGTACTCCTAAGTAGTTATGTTTTAGTAGCAAGCTGTATGGGGTCTGATACCCAGACCCATGTGAGGTGACATCTTGCTGTCAGTCTAGTGCACTCATGAGCAACATGTTTCTCGCCACCCCTTTTGATGTTGCTCCGAGTGCCCATTTTTGAATTTCTGGCTTGGAGACAAGTCTTTGGAAGCACAGAGACACTGTTTTATTGCAAGCAGGGCCTCCTGCAGGCCAGCAGTCTACATGGGGCTAACAGATTGCCAATCACAGCCCTTATTTGGCACCCCCAAAGAACTTTTTTCATGCTTGTGTGACTCACCAACACTTTTTAAATCTGAGTGTGGCTCACAAGTAAAAAAAAGGTTCAGGATCCCTGATCTAGTGCTTACACTGAGGTTGGTGAGCTCAGCAGCTACTGATGTTCACTGATGGTCTTGCACTTTCTGAGGCTGCACCTGGAAAATCCAACCCTACTAAGAATACTAGTCAAGCAAAACATCAGCTAGTTGAGGCCAGAGGATCATGGTAAGCAGCAAGTCTTAAATTCACATGCAAATATCTGGGCAGCAGGCAAAAGAAAAGGTTCAGCCAATTTAAAGACCGTCTAAGCAATGCATAGACTGATAAATGAACATATGAGTGATTTGCTTGTCTTTTCCCACAGATCTGTTACTGAGGATTCATTTATTAATTATGTTATTGAGGCTATACTATACATATAACACAAGTCATGCCTTCTTCTAGGAAGGCGTTTTTTGTATTTAATGCAAGGCGGATGACTATTAGATTCCTTACAAACATGTTTGCCCTAGTTCTTCTCCCTAATCATAAGTGAAAGATACACATGTATCATTATAAATCAGACAGGCATTGGAAATGTATCTTTCATTCAAATCATTTGTTAGAGATTCCATCTCATTCAATGCCCAATATGGTCCCTTTTTCTGAAGGGACAGCTCATTCATAGTTAATTCATAGTTAATTCCTTTATCTTGTATTTTTTGAAAACATTCAATTAAATAGGGAGAAAGCAAAAGAAAACTTTTGTATGGACATGCAGCTGCTTGGAATCTTGTCAAGGCGTGTCTCTTAGGAATGAATCTTGCACTTCAATCCTAAATCACAGCTTTTAGATCGGAGAACAACCTCAAATTATATGGTCATTTATACACTCTTTAATTGCCAAAATATTGTGCCAAAAAGGGGGAGCTGTTTTCTGCACAATCAAAGCACTGCAGCATTTTCTTATCTTTAGTTTACAGTCACAAAAAGCAGATGAGGTCAGATTTACTAAAGGGAAGCTGCCATTAATAGAAATGTGCACCCAAACTGTAAGTGGATGATTAGTAACTATTATTCATAAATAGGTTGTATTATTTTTTCTTATAGTTTTTTAAATATATAACTGATTTGTTATTCTGCTCCCTAAACCTAACTTTTCTCCCCTTCTGCAAACAGTTTAACCATGCTGGAGTGCATTGCTGGAATCAGCCAGTTAGAGAAGTTGTAATTTGTGCTGCTGATTTGTTTGACTTTGCTCTTTGGCATCATGAAGTAGATTGCAACTTCAGATTGATTTTAAAATTTTTCCCTGTTTAGTGCTCATTAGAAACCCTGTTTATTGGGTGCATTGTCCCTTTATGGAAGTGTAAAAGAATACAAATAGAGATATATACAGACATCTTCATTAATGAAACACAAAGCACAATGAACAGAGCAGTAATGTTAGGCACAGTAAAGTAGTAATGCTAGCCTTAAATAAACATAACACAAATATTGCCCTGATAACTGGCATAGCCACTGGGAGGCACAGGTGGGGTTACCCCCTGGCCTTATAAGGCCAGACGCACCTAAACTCCACCCATTTCCCTTCCGACTCCACCCATTTCCCTATTCACCTCACCCATTTGCTTGCCCAGTGATGCCCCGCCTGCTGCTCCAACCCAAGTATAATAGCAAAAAAAAGGTGGCAACCATAGGCACAGGGGAATGTGAACTGGTTAGAAGAGTGGTGGGGATGACTGGTAGTTTTGGGGGGGGTGTAGGGGAAGGGTGCAGTGGGGGCAAATTTTGCTTCCAGGTTTGCAAAGGTTTAGTCTGCCACTGGCCTTGATGTCTAATTTATAGTATGTTTGTATGTAAAGCTTGTAACTGTCATAGCAGTGATGCTAAAATTATTATATTGCAGGGTTGCAAAATGGTTGTAAAACAGTGCAAATAAAAGATCATTTCGTTCTAAAACAAAAGCAGTTTTTTAATCATATTAGTGATTGACTCATTAGTCAGAAACTGGCAAGAGTCCAGTCATTGTTATAGGTTAACAGGAATGTTAGCAATGAGAAAGGTCATTAAACAGTTTTGAGTCAAAAGGGTAATGACACTTCAGAAGTACAGCAGATAAAATGACATTTAAAAGACAATCGTGCCATTGGCGTTATCTTACATCAGGAGGGTTATTTTAAAGTTTCTGCCATATTCTCTCAAATTGTGTACAGACTTGGCAAGGCAAAAGAATTTCCCTCAGTGTTCCCACAATTTCAATTTTTCAGTTTGAGAACAAAGGTCAAATTCTCAACATACAGATCCATTTTCCCATGCTATGATGGCTTTTCACAATTTATCAACAAAATGTGACCCTGCTAGAATTATATACATCATATTTTCCATTATTTATGTTCAACTGGAAACTAGACATTTTTAATTCATACAGGGTGTTTTTTCCTGTTGGATTCTTACATATTAAGGGATTTGTATATTGTTTTGCTAAACTGAAATAAAAAGCAAAATGTATATATTTAAACATTGCTCATAACTGTTTAAATATTTTAACATCTGAGATTTTTTGCCCATACCCGTGAGCAGCTAGAACATTGAAACCCTGTCCAATTTTGCCCACCACTCCTCAAATACCTTTCTAATCACTGAAGAAATCTGGGCTGTGATGGTAAAAAACAAGTGGTTGCCTGAAATAGATGCATCAAAGGTTTGGTAAGAAGTATTAAGATCATTAATAGTATAACAAAAGGATCAACAAATGTGCTGCAGGGGCATTAAAAATTAGTGATCTCTGCCAACTCCCAGCATGTATATGCTTGAGGGGTAATGTGGTGCAGGGGTGTATATTAAGCCAGGCCCCTGTGAACCATCATTTGTTTTCTGTTAATATAGTAAGATGAAATTCTGTTCAGTGTGGAATTTGACAATGTACAATTATATAACATGAGAGGTTATGTACAAATAGGATTGCAAAAAACATGTGCACTTCACACCCTGCATGGAAACACTGTAATCATGAGCAGTGGCAGGCACATTGCCCCCTACCCATCCCCTAGGTAGTAGGGATAAGTATTGCAGTCAATGCCACTCTATTAGTTGCGCAAGTTATGGAGTGGCAGTGGATGTAAACTGCAATGGGGCCTGTACTTACCACCTACCAGCACTGAGCTCTGTGTATCCAGACCCCAAACAAAGTGCTCTCTGCATAAACAAAAAGGCGTGCACTCTTGCAAGGTCTTAGAAAATGACCCCTCTAATCTCCTAAATCTGTCAAGTATTTAATAGTAACACAGCCAGTCCAGTAACAACTGTGAAAGATAAACTGAAGTGTTGCAGGTTCCAGTGGTTGTCAGTGTACTTTAAATGCCAGAATTAGGCCAGGTGCTGTGCGAGTGCTCCAAGAGGAGGTCTTTGAGTTTAGTTCTAAAGAGACTGAGGGAGGATTCTCTCCAGAGGAATTCAGGGATAGCATTCCAAATGTAAGGAGCAGCAAGGCAGAAAGGTTAAAGGCAGAAAATGGCAGAAGTATTTGGGGGGGGGCGGCAACCAAGCAGTTGCTCTGCGAGGAACAGAGGAGTTGGCCAGGAACTTATGAAGATACAAAAGAAAAGATGTAGTGAGGCGCAGAGGAATTAAGGGCTTTGAAGATTTTAAGAAGGAGTTTGTAAGTTATTCTTTGTTTTATGGGAAGCCATGATAAGGATCTTAGGAGTGGAGAGGCCTGTACTGTCTTGGATGAGGGGAGAGTTCTAGCAGTGAAACTGAATACAGACTGCAGTGGGGAGAGGTGGGAGTTTGAGTATTTTAGTGGGGATGTTGTGCATATACACCAATTCAATTTCAAATGTACAAACACATTCGTGTAAGTAAAAACCTGTAGCTTCAGCTCCCATGAGTATTGCTTGAGTGGTCATATTTATTGTTATTCAACCATTTGGATTCATAGTTAATAGCATAGTATGGAGCTTTTTTTCTGCCTCAGGGCTCCACATCTCTGTTTTATACTTACTCATCATGTCTGCTATAAAATGATGCTATTTTATTCATGCAAATGAAAGTAAACAATTATAATGCAGATGTTGTATGCTGGCCTTCTGATAAACAATGTTGTCATCCTATTTCTGGCTCCCAATGTGCCCACAGGCTCCAATAACATCATTTTTTTTACTGTTTTTGGCCCCAACCCTATATTAAAATGAATCACTGGTGCACTACATGGAAAGAGTTGTGCAACATTGGTTTGAGGGACACTAATAACTAATAATGAAATACAATATACTCTAACAGAAAATAACATTTCTGCATTTTGTATTTTCCAAGGGTGTGCCTATATGCTTCCCCACCAGCCCTTCATAAAAACAGCACTGTTGAACATATGCATCAGACACATGCAGGTCTCTGCACTCCAGTTAACGCTTAGGAACCCTGGAGCTGCCTCCTAACTGGGCAGCAAAATAGAAAATGAGGTTCAATGTTGAAAAGTGCAAAGTTCTGCACTTTGATAGAAATAATATAAACATGAGATATACACTAAATGGTAGTGTGTTGGGGGTATCCTTAATGGAGAAGGATCTGGGGATTTTTGTAGATAACACGTTGCCTAATTCCAGGCAGTGTCATTCTGTGGCTACTAAAGCAAATAAAGTGCTGTCTTTTATAAAAAAGGGCATTGACTCAAGGGATGAGAACATAATTTTGCCCCTTTATAGGTCCCTGGTAAGGCCTCACCTTGAGTATGCAGTGCAGTTTTGGGCTCCAGTCCTTAAGAAGGATATTAATGAGCTGGAGAGAGTGCAGAGACGTGCAACTAAACTGGTTAAGGGGATGGAAGATTTAAACTATGAGGTTAGACTGTCGAGGTTGGGGTTGTTTTCTCTGGAAAAGAGGCGCTTGCGAGGGGACATGATTACTCTGTACAAGTACATTAGAGGGGGTTATAGGCAGATGGGGGATGTTCTTTTTTCCCATAAAAACGATCAACGCACCAGAGGTCACCCCTTTAGATTAGAGGAAAGGAGCTTCCATTTGAAGCAGTGTAGGTGGTTTTTCACGGTGAGGGCAGTGAGGTTGTGGAATGCCCTTCCTAGTGATGTAGTAATTAAACAGCGAAAAATTAGCGAAATGGCGAAAATGTCGCACGTAAAAAAATTGTTTTGCCGCTACAATTCTTTTGATGCAGGTGACAATTTTTGGGTGCGCAACAAATGTTTTCATCCGTTTCGCGAAAAAATTTGCCAATGGTGAAACGTGGAAATCCATGCCTGGTGAAACATTTCGCCCATCACTAGTTGTAATGGCAGATTCTGTTAATACCATTAAGAGAACTTGGATTATAAAGTTAGTGCAGCGCATATTAATTCTCATACGCTTGAATTTTGCACTGCTGTGTCTGTCTTTCCTTTTCTCACAAATCACAGTGAAATGAACGTTTCTCACAAATATTTACAAATGGCTCGCTATTGAAATGGGTGTTTCTGTGAGCATGGCCACTGTGCATGTTCACTGCGCGAATATAGCACCAATTTTCACTATGTGAATATAAATTTAAAAATCTGTTCAGCGAATATTTTTTCTGACACCAAAGTTGTGTTTATGCCATATTTAAAAAGCTCTTAAGGACAATCTCACAGTTATGTTTGCACATTAAATGCACCAATCTTGTCCAGCTTTTTAAATATGAAGGCAAATATGTTTACTGTGCAAATAATTCTGTGCTGCGTGAAGTTTATAATTGAGCCCCACTGACTTTTATACATTTCTCCTTCTTGGTAAATAAGAGGAGAGCAAATTTTATAGCCAGTAATTTAGATTCCATTGATAATATCACAGTAAAAAGAATGAAATGAGACACACCTTTTCAATCATTCCTTCAGTCACATAATGGCTATTTATCTTCTATGGCAGTGCTGTCCAACTTCTGTTGTACCGAGGGCCGGAATTTTTCCGACCTACGTGGTGGAGGGCCGATAATGGAAGCCAGTTGGACCACTCCCCTTTTTGAAACCGCACCCACTTGAAACCACACCCATGTTATCACATGACCATACCCATATTAATGGCTGTAGTACAGCAAAACCCTGCCATACTCTGCCTGCCCTACCCTGCCTTTGTGTGTGCCATACTCTGCCTGCCCTACCCTGCCTGCATGCCATACTTTCACTGTGTGTGCCATTCTTGGCTGGTTTGTGCCATACTTGGCCTGTGTGTCATACTCTGCTTGCCCTACCCTGCCTGTGTGTGCCATACTCTGCCTTCCCTACCCTGCCTGTGTGTGCCATACTCTGCCTGCCCTACCCTGCCTGCATGCCATACTTTCACTGTGTGTGCCATTCTTGGCTGGTTTGTGCCAAACTTGGCCTGTGTGTGCCATACTCTGCCTGCCCTACCCTGCCTGTGTGTGCCATACTCTGCCTTCCCTACCCTGCCTGTGTGTGCCATACTCTGCCTTCCCTACCCTGCCTGTGTGTGCCATACTCTGCTTGCCCTATGATGCCTGTGTGTATGGCACACACAGGCAGCCTACAGTGACACAATGCTGGCACTGCTCCTACAGTCTGCACAATAACTATATATTAAAAATCTTTTTAATTGCAGTACCACCTCAGTATATGTTCTTTTTGTAGTGTGCAGGGATTTTTTGTGGGTTTCTACTGCTCCTGAGGTGTGAACAGGTGAACAATGGGGGTGATTACAGCCTGAGCCTGAGATGTGAACACTGCAGGGGGTGAACAATGCAGAGATTAAAAGGTGTGAACAACACAGGGGATTACATATTTAAACAATACAGCCTGATTACAGCCTGAATCTGAGGTGAGAACCATGCAGGGGGGGTAGTTAATCTCAGTACTGATACCATTTAAGGCTTACACAAGAGTAAGCCATCAAAGCAGCCAGACAGGTGGGGGGCCACACAGAGGGGGGTCGCCAGTTGGACAGCACTGTTCTATGGGATTCAAACAAAGGCTTATATGTACCTGAAGCTTGTAAATGCTTCGAGATTTCTCTTAAACAAGAATACATGCCTGCCTGATTTCAAGATGACAAAAAATATTTACTTGAAATACCTACCTACCCAATTAAAATAGTGGAAGAGAGTATAAGGGCAATGACAAACGGGGTGCTTTGATGCCCACTGATATTATTTCTTATGTGGGTAGCAAAGTGCCTGAAAATACCTTCCTGTTGGGTTCATTAAAAAAACTTTTTGGGGCCGATTCACTAAAGGCCGAAAAAAAACAAGTTATTTTTACCATGCGTTAAAAACATTATCACTTCTTATATTTTGAGAATTATCGATCGATTCACAAAAAAGACATTTGAATTAAGAACCGATTTTATTGACGTTATTTATGTTGTGATGACATATTTTTAAGCGATATTTTAAAGCATGCAATTTATGCGTTATTTCGTAGCACGCAATATTAGCGCACGCTATTACGCATGTAACCATTACTTTCTAAAAACTACCGTTCTGAAAATGACAGGTTCCCTGAACACTCGAGGTTGCATCACTCTAGGACGATCACATACTTGTTTCTCTTCTTTCCAATCCAACAAAAATCCGACTGCAAACTCCATGTTGTCTTCACAAACGCTCACAAACCGCAGTGTTTTTTGAGTAACTCCCACTCCTCGTAGGTGTTAATATTAGCAAAATTATTGCAATATTTCATGCTTTTAACTCTTAAAATATGTCTGTGAATTATGCTTTAGTATTATATCTATTAGATAATTACTGCAATGGACATAACACTTTGCAATAATTAAGATTTTTGCGCTTGCGATATGAGTAGTAACGCATGCGAAATTACTTTGATGAATCGTTACTTAATTAACGAACACTTTTCAACGCATAAAACTATGCGGTAAGTGTTAACGACCCCCAGCCCCTAAGTGTGTGTGTGTGTGGTGGGGGGTGAGGGCGCAGCACCCCCGGGGGAGACAATTTCCAATGGGTAATAAAGACCCCATTGCCCTTAGAAACCCACAAGTTGGATGTAATGGAAGGTTAGGATCCTAGTTTGACATGCTTTAGTGTCCATATTAGGATCCCCCCCTGTAGTATTGATTCCTGCTACGCCAGTTTCTGTCAAATGAACAAAATCACTGTTGACCCCCAAGATGATAAGAGTCTGATCACATTATTCTTTTTTTTTTTTCCAAATACCCCTACCTAATAAGCAAAGGGAAGATCAATCCAACCACAACCATCCTGGTTAGAAAGGGGTCCAAACAGAGTCATTTCTTAGCATTTCCATTCACAGCATTGATTCTGCAGTGCAGGCACTGTCTCTGGGTGGCAAGCATTCTTCCTTTCCCTAGGTTTCTTGAACATAGTGTTTTGATCACTAACACCCAATGACTAAGCTGATACATTTCCAAAGAAAAGAAAATGATTAACAAATAGGCATAATTGTAACTTGAATAGAAATCTATGTGAAAACTCCCTTTTCAACGACTCTATGTGCATTTGAGGCCACATGGAAAACTTAATAAAATACTGATAACTCAGCCAACTAGGAGGTTAAGCACTCTTTTCATTACCCTCATTATTTCGAGCATACAGAGTTAGTTGCATATGTGAATGCAAAGCAATCGTTCCATAGTAATGTAATATATTATGCATGTATGTTTTCTTCGGGTGTGAAATATCCATTTGACCACTAGAGGGCACTGACACACAAGGAAATTCTCATACTTTTCATTTCGGCAGAGTTTGCTAGCAGTATAAAAAATTGACTTAGGTCCATAAATGTAGATGTTTGTTTTTAAGGATGCAAATTTTTTCTTGTGTGGCCATGTGAAAAAATGGGTTGATTGGTATATCTGTATGCTGGTTTGTCAATCTTAAACCTAAAAAGAAGCTTGACAAATGAAATAAAACAGTGTCAGTGAACACAGAACTGATATAAATAAAGAATAAATATCCATCAAACAGTTCCATAATGAACATTCAGGAAATCTGCTGGGAAAAATACAAAAGAAAAAAAAAGCAATTGCAAATATTGTAGCAACTAAAATGAGTCTGTTCAACGGGATGGAATTCATACGCAGATTCATAAATAATCTTAGAACATTAATTTCAGATGTATATGAAAAATGCATATACATTTATACACGGTGGCCTATATTTCCTGAGCATTAAGCAAAGCTCTAGAGATACTGTGTAAATAAAACCCACTAGAACTGTCATGGTACTTGAGTTCCTGGCAGCATTCAAATAGATGTAACTAATTCTTCAATCATAAGTATATTATAGACCTTGTACTGTATACCCAGCCTGCTGCCATACAGTTTGATGAGATTCTAGAATCTATTTACAGCCTTGTTAAGAATTGTTGAGGGCTGCAAACAACAGTAGGAGGAAGGGTTCTATGTTAGACACCCCAATAACAGCAGTAGTTATGGCTCTAGGTTAGACATCCCCTAACAGCAGGAGGCAGTGATGCAAGCTCCTAAAACAGCAGAAAGGAATGTTCTAGGCTGACAGCCCAATAACAGCAGGAGGCAGGGTTCTGGGTAGTACGACTTTAGGCTAGATATCACCAGGAGGCAGAGTTCTAGGTTGGGCTGGAGACATAGGTTGGACAACCCTATAACAACAGGATGAGGGGTTCTAGGTTGGTCATCTCTACCTCTAACACAGCAAGAAAGAATACCCGTGGGAAGTGAGCCAGGAAATGGGGAATGACAGGGCTATGACAGGGCTAGGAAGGTAGGGAAGGTTTGTTGGGTTGCCTGTTAGGAGGGATGAAGATGTAAGGGGTTAAAGGAAGAAGAAAGTGAAGGGGGTGTCCACTTTTACCATCATTGGGTAGCGGAGTAGGGGGTTGGTATTAATGTAGAGTCACAGTGGGAGGGGCTTCTCTGGGGGAGAAACCGGTAATAGGGGTATGATGTGCAGGGCGTAACAGGGGTTAGGCCTCGGGCAAAGTGATGGAAGGGGCCTGGTGGAAGGGGAATGAGGTAAAGGGAAAAGCCATGCCCATAAGTGACAACAGGCAGGCCCCTCACAGGTTATAATTGTTTGCAGCCTTCAGAGGGTATTGGAGGTCAAATTGACGCTGCAGGAAGGGACAGGTTGTTACAATACTTTGTCTCTCAGGAACACAAATGAAAAGAGGTTTGCATTCAGACAACACGTGTATGCTCTCTATGTACACATGTACTAATGGATGCAGATGCATATTGCATGCATGTTCAGTGTCTTCACAGGTTAAAACTGTTCCTGCAGATGTTCTTCAGCTATAACTCCTGGCATACCTGTCAGCTTCTAAATACTATTCTAAATTCTATTTTTCAACTTCACAGTTGACTAGTGTTATATTACTGTTATCTTGTACCCCTCAGCGCTATGATACTTTTTGATCATCGTTACAAGTAGGTGTCTGATAACAATAACCCAGAGATTCTCACCCTGCTTCCTATTGCACAATAACAGTTTGAAAAAGTGTTAGAATTCTGAGCCCCATGGAACAGAATGTTGTCAACTGGTCTGATAAATTGTCCTATTCATCTGATGTGACAATTGATTAAGTACTTAGGTAAGTGTTTATGGCCATTTTAATTGAGGTATGGCCATTGAGCATTTAAACTTTAAAGGGAAACTATACCCCCAGAATAAATACTTAACCAGCAGATAGTTTATATTATGTTAAGTGACTTATTAAAGAATCTCGCCAAACTGGAATATATATATCAGTAAATATTGCCCTTTTATATTCTTTCCCTTGAGCCACCATTTAGTGATGGGCTGTGTGCTCCCTCAGAGATCACATGACCAGAAATAATGCAGCTCTTACTGTAACAGGAAGTAGTGTGGGAACAAAACACAGAACTCTGTCCATTCATTGGCTGATGTGGCCTAGCATGTTATATATACATATATGTATTTATTGTATTTATTTATTATATCACTTGTCCTCCCTGTGTGTAATTTTGTATTCTGTAAGACTGTACAGCGCTGCGTACCCTTGTGGCGCTTTATAAATAAAGTTATACATACATACATACATACATGTGTCAGGCCCAAAAATTGGGTTAAATAACACAAGAACACCGCCTAGATTCTGCTCAAAGAAATCAGATAAGATTTAATTTACATCGATGGGGAAACAATGTACGATACAATATTGTACATTAAACTTCCAAGTTGTTTACAGTCTATGATGCCTTTTTATACCCCTCAGGGGGGTTTCCAATAGCCCCCACTGCCCCCATATCTTGTCTAATCAGAGTCCAGTGTTCCCTTTGTTATGTGTTCATCTTTCATGAAGTTTCTTCTGACGCTTGACCTCTTGTGATAACAGAAGTTCTGGACTTTCCAAAACATCATGTGACATCTGGGGTTCTTTGATAACGTGGGGTGACAGTAGATGATTCAGCATTAAAATGATAGCAGATAAACATTTCTTATCTGTAAACAACTTGTATTAAATGATCAAAACAACTTATATTAAATGATCAAAACATTTGCTGCAACTTCTTGCTAGTTCTAGGCCTTAAATATACCAGTAGGCCTAAAGCTTATAGGTCTATGGTTAAACCTGTCCTTACATGCCCTCCTGATTAGGGCCTTGTGTGCCTTGGCTTGTTTGTGTGCACTGTGAATCCTATGATCCCAGGAGGCGACCCTTAATTCTTAAAATGTAAATTTTCTATTTAGGATTACCCAATAGCACAAACTACTAAAAAAGTATATTTTTATGTATAGTTTTCCTTTAAAGCTAAATGTCCTAAGTCCTAAGCTAAATGTACCATAATATAACAGTCGACTTGCTCTATGTATTGAGTCAGTGCTAAACAACTGAGTCTGTGTTACTCAATATTGTCCCCTGTAGCATTTACGCTAAATAGGTGTTAGCTGTTAGGTTTTTCTTATTTCTTTTACATAAAATCCTTTCCATACAAATATACACAACAGAATGTCACTGTTTGGGCTAAGTGCAAACATTTAAATTTAATCATGAATGTTATCATGAATATATTTTGGCCTGTAACAGAAGCACAGACCCAGCTGGACATATTCACAAATAACCTATAGTCCTCCTAAATAATACAAAATTGTCAGCTATATCCTCTCAAGTCACCGATAATAACTTAATAATAGCTATGTGGATGATAAGATTAAGCTTCTGTACAGTAGAAATATGTTAAAGTATAGTTCCATGTATTTTTAATTATGGCTGTGGGTAAAATAAATCCTGTGTAAGAGGTAGTGGCAGGAACAGGTCTGAGGTAATTACACTTTAAAATGATTATGCAAAGAAATTGTCATAATTGTTATATATTAAATACTCTGAATAGGGATTAATAATTTCTCTCTAAACTGAAGATGTAAATGATGCCTGGACATGGTAACTATTCTATTGTATTTCAGCCAGCGCCCTGTATCATGTAGAACAGTACATCTTCACCCGCTTCATATACATATTATTGTTGAAGTTCTGTTAGAATCCTTTCTTTTGAGCCAGTAGCTCACTGGTTTGCCTTGTTTCCAAACAGTGCTTTTAGAACCGAGTTTGTTGCACCTAAAACACTGGTAAAGGGTGAATAACACGTAGGGACTAATAGGGTGAATATGCCCATAAAGTTTTAAACCCTACACTTCCTTATTTTTCTTTTACCAGGCACACTATGGGGCACATTTACTAATCCACGAACGTCCGAAAGCGTCCGAATGCGTTTTTTCGTAATGATCAGTATTTTTGCGATTTTTTCGTCACTGTCGCAAGTGTTTAGTATTTTGCGTGACTTTTTCGTCGCGGTTACGACTTTATTGTATATTTTCGATTCGGATTGGTTTTTCCGCCGTTTACTTTAGCGCAATACGAAAAAATCAACGAAATAATCGCGCAAAATACGATAAAGTCGCGATGGCGCCGAAAAAGTCGCAACAAATACGTTTGTCGTTTCCAATCTGTTTTTTTTCCATTCGGGATTCGGATTCGAGGATTAGTAAATGTGCCAATATGTTGCCATTTCTGTATTTACACATTTCTTTGGTTAGGAGTGGTCCTGTCTCTTTGGCCTTCATCTCTTTACGCAGATGGATGTGCTTTAGTGAACTTCATCAATTATATCAAGTATCAATATGGCTCAGAACCATCTAGCCATAGAGGAGGTCAATCTCTCTAGTGAAGTCGTGGAGCACGGATCCCATAAACAAGGAATAGTAAGAGCAGGTTAGTTCTGTAGCACTTTCTAGAAAAGTGTGATAGTCAGTCTTAGTTAGTAAGAGCAGCTTCTTTGCTCCAACCAGGAGAAACAGTGGGAGTAGTCTTCTAAAGGGCTCTGCTGCTTTAGTGAAGGGACTGCAGTACTGGCAAGGGTATCAGGCTTAGATTTATTCGCCCTTGACATTGCTGCATTCTTATGTATCTGCATGCCTGCAATTCATCTGCATTTTGTGATTATTAACTCTGCCTTGCCTTTGCCTATTGTCTTGGGCAATAAAGTTGTTAGTTTCAGTTTGTTGCAAAAGAACTCCTGGCGTCCTTCTTTTGCAGTGTTGGGTGCTATGAACACCATTAGCTTGCTATATTTAACAGCAACTGTGAAACTAGAGCTGAAGGCAGGATAAGGCATGAATACATCACACATTAACTCGTAGGTTCCTGCATTTATTAACAAAAGCTTTTCCTCTTCTTTCCACATATGCTACAGTAGATGCTCTGCTAATTTCTTCCAGCTACACTGCAATGGGCAGCAGTGGCATGATATTACCTGATATTACCCGCATCTTCTCTCTAGAAACTGGCTATTTAAACCCAGCCTTTATCTTTCGGCAATTTAAGTTCTAAAATAAAATCTGGAAGGCTTGGTCACTTAATCAGGATTTTTTGGGACCCATTTTGGACTAGTTCATTTCTCTACCCGCACCTAAACTTCTCCTATATTCTCACTTACCTCTTTTTATCATCTATCAGTACTGTTTTTTCTGGTCTATTACAAACACCTGATATGTACATTGGGCTTCCTTCCTCGCCCTTGTAGATATGCTTGGAACTCAAGCTGGAAGCTACATACAGTAGAGTACAGTACTATAAGAATATACAGGGAGGTGTAGACACTAGAGTGTGCTAATCCCAGGTTACTTGAGTGCCTCCCATTCCATCTAGACACTTGGGGCATATTTATTATAGTGTGGAAGCCAACACGATGTTGCCCAATAGCAAACAATCAGCAATGAAATTTGAAACCTACAAGTTAGAAAACAATAGCAAAGATCTGGTTGGTCGCTATGGGCAATGTCACTGGTGATGTTGGCTTACACACTATAATAAATATGCCTCTTAGTGTCATATTTCATGTAAATTTCACATGACATAAGCACAGCCCAACTTTTGCTCATTTGCTTAACTAACCTAACAAATAAAAATACACAACCTTTTAGATGATGTGGCCACAGCTTTATTGTTACAGTCATTTGGAAGAAAAACATTTACAATTATGCATGAATAGCATTTGAATACATAAACATTCCAAACATAACATTTAGCACATAACATAATAGGAGGGGGTTGTGGGAGCACTCCAGGGCTAAGTGAAAATGTACAAGTACATTGGACGTGCAACTGGTCTGGCCAAGTTAGGTCCAAACATATAAAAGAGAGGGAATTGATCAATGCAAATACCCTGGTCCCCTGTTTTATAAGTTAGGTACAAACATACAAAAGAGAGGGGATTGATGAATAGATTCCAATTGAGTTAATGATTGGTGAATACACATTCTCTGGTAGCAATGGCAAAAAAAAAATAAAATTGTAGCCTTCCAGAGCAATAGTTTTTGGGAGGTGGAAAGGGTTAGGGTTAGTGAAAGTGAGTCAGTCAGCACTTAGCTAAAAAGAGCAGCTTTTCGGCTCCAACCAGGAGAGAATAGTGAAAGAAGCAGTCTCCTACAGGCCTTTTTCCTTAGTGTAGGGACACAGTAGTGCCAGGGATATCAGGTTAGTCTTTACCCTGCCTGGATAAGCTGGTGAACTCCCTATCCTCCTGCTTTCTATTGGCAGTCTGTACCCTGCCCATACTCTATTGAGAGGGATAAAATGGCGGACACCATACTCGTATGCTTAATCTACAATGTCATAATTTGTGCTGCTGAGAAATTTCTTTACCTCCTGTGAGTATTGTTAACCCTGCATTTGCATAATTTGTCTGGGACAAATAAACATCCTTTTGTTTGCAATAGCTCCTGAGTTCCATCTATTCATTTATTTCAACCCTGCACTTACTTATACTTGGCGGTGGGAGGTGTAGTTAAACACCCTCCATTAAGTAACTTCCCATTAGCGAAGGCCCATCCTGTGGAAAAGGAGTCAAATGTACCCCATGCTCTATTACTAGCCAAACATTTGGTCTAATATAGCCAAAAAGGGTTGCAACACCTTAGAGATTGCCCATAAGCATCAAATCACCAACTATGACCACACTACAACACCTGCCATACTAACAAGGAAACTCTGCAAATAAAGCTGTGACTTGTTCAAGTGGTACCAGGGCCTACCAAAATACCTCCCTTAAAGAAAACTAAGCTATTCAAGATTTACTGTATCCCAGCCCTCCATTTCACACTTTTGACAACTAATAGCATAACAAGTTAAAACAAAAAACCACCACTCCGCAAAATAGGGCGGGTTTAACTTTTTCTATGGCTTCCTAACTTACTACTAAACTATCCTTTCCTATCCTAAATTCGCCCCCCCCCCCACTTCCCCATATTAAACAAATTGCCCTATCCCCTCTCATTGGGCAGGCCCAGTCGTGCAGGCCCTTCCTCCCAGCTATGCCTATATTCTTACTGTAAGAGCTCATCTCACGTCTTACTGCTACCATACTCTCTACACTAGCAGAACTAATAGTCTGACATTTTGACACATTTCCAACAATATCTAAGGGGTTACTAAAATTAAATAAAAGCAGACCCTGCGGTCATGGGGGGGGGGGGGAGCGGGCCAAAGAACACTGGGTCTGCTTCCTCTATAGTCGTTCTACTAACCTGACAGTCAGGTTTCTATGAGGGCTGGGCCCTTTTGAAGATTTTTTTGTGGGTTCAATGTGTTGTTATCCCCCAGATAAAAAATATTAGACATTCAAACTGAAAATTACATTTTAGAATGATCAGCTGCATTGGTTTTAATTGCTAATATATTTTAGATTTGTACTGCTATGGGGGAGAATTTCTAATGCTTTAAATTGCCATAGCAACAGCATGCAGTAAAAACTACATCAGCTGTGTTTCAAAGAAATGTGTTACTATAGAAACTGGCTTCATTTATTAAAAAACAGCACCCCTGCTTAATCATTCAAAATACACCCTGCTGTCATGCCTTTGATACAACAAATTTATTTTGTATGCATTTCAGAATAAATAAAATGTACAGAATGATGTTTTCCTGGTGCTATTAATATATGTATTTATTACTGTGTTATCACTCGTGAACCATAGCTGTTATAGGCTTAAAATGTACTATACTTAATTTCACAATATTAATCACTTTTAGACTACATTCTGCAGTTATTGAAGTAGAATCTGCAATGCAGAAAAGTCAGATGAAGTTTGCTATACTCATGTAATAATGTTCTAAATTTATATAGGTCTTATCTCTTGCAGGTTGTCAGTAATCTCTGGTATTACAGGGAAGAGTAGATACAACGGCAGGATGGTGAATCTCCCCCCAGGGACAGACTATGCTGTAAAGCCCCTTCCTGAGAACTTAACTGAAGTCATAGTCACGTCTCACCAATGAAAGCAACACGATTACATTATGTACATTGCTTGACATCAAAACAACATCTGAGTGGGATTCTTTAGGTGCAAGTGCACTGTGTTTACTGATGCAGGCCACTGTGGGAACCCTGGAAGGTGGCGGTAGACAATTACGGACATTTGTTGCAAGGGAACTGGTGTTTCAAAGAGTGATGGTATCAGTTCACCCAACAAATGTACCCATTTCTTTGTGACCACAACTGCAGCTGTGGACATAAATGAGCCCTATGTTCTACAAGCCATGTGTGTCTTTACACATGCATGAAACTTGCTTTTCATCTTTCTATGGTCTAAATCTCTTCCTGCAGCTCTCTCAGCCAGACTTCTCTTTCCTGGCCTCTTTCTGACCCCTTTATAGCTGCTCCTGCTTCTGGAACAGAAGCTTTCTTCAATTTAAAGGAAAAAGACAGAGCAGCCCAATGCATATTTAAGCATCTTTATTTTCAAGGTCTCTGGAAAATAATCTCTCTGCCTTGCTTTTACCTTTAATTAGAGAGGGCCCTACGTTTGACACGAAGAGGCTGATCACTTGGGGTAGACAACCTCTTATCTTAAGTGATAAGAGATATGCTTAGAAATGACATATTAACAATCATCTTAGTTCCTAGTTATTGCTTTATGGGTAACACACAAGGGGCACTTTGAGTAACTTTGGGATATACATTCTTAATTATCCCAAAAAACGCTCTTTTGGCTGGTGTTTTTCAGGCAACAGTTGCTTAGAATGGTGATAGTACATGCTAAATACAAAAACACTTGTTAATAACAACAATAATAATACTTTTCTAGTGCTCAAAGAGGTACTATTTAAACCTACTTTTGTAGGGTTTGAGGGAGGGTTCTGTACATAGGAACACAGGCATGAAATTCCAGTGGTAAGGAGCAGTAACACAAGGAAAAAGTCAAGAGGTGGCAGTGGATGTGGTTAATGTGAAATGGAAGTGTTTATTAGAGGAACAGAGAATACAGAGATGAACTTATGGAGGCACAAGTGAAGCTATGTAGTCAGGTGCAGAGAAATAAAGTGCTTAGAAGTTATAGATACAAATTTTATAAGTAATCATATACTTAAAATGGAGCAGAGAACTGGGTTCTTTCTTAGGTGAGAGCAGGATATTTTAGCAACAATTTTTAAGATAGACTTAAGAGGGGAGAGGTTTAAGTTGGAGGGACTGTCTAATAGTAGGTTGTAATAGTCAACATAAAAGTCAGAGTGTGCAAAAAGAATAAGTAAACTTGGTTATCCTTCAAACAACAGGTTACACTAGCATCACATCAGCAGTTATCTTTCAAAGGAGAATAGGTCTAGGTGTGGGTAAAAAGATACTCTTTTTAGATTTTGTTTAGTGTGAGATGGGGTTGAGTCTCCCAAGATGAAATGGCTAAGAGGCAGTTAGATATCTGGATATCAGGGGTTAGTGAATGGGTATCTATATATATCTGGTTATTTTCTGCATTCAAATAATATTTAAATGAAATGAGGAGATGTTTCCTTGAGGTGCCCCACACAAAGGTGAGGTTCATAACTTTATATTAACTTGTCATAAGTGATGGGTGAAATAATTCGCCAGGCATGGATTTGTGATGAATTTCCATGTTCCGCCACTAGTGGTTTTTTTTGCAAGACAGGTGACAAAATTCGCTGTGCCCGCAGCCAAAAAAAATGTCACACATGTAAAAAGAATGACACACATCATGATAAGACGTGCAACATTTTCGCCAGTCGCAAATTTTTCACCATTTCGCAAATCTTTTAAACGGTAAAGTTCACTCATCACTACTTGTCATCTTTTCAAATCTTTCAACCCGATGTTCATGTAGTATCTGCTGAGGGAAAGCAAGATCATGCAAGTTAGAATGTATTGGTCTTCCGTGGACTTCAAATAGGCCTGGCACAGTTTTGATGCATGTAACATACAATGCTTTAAATACATCCTTTATACTGTACCACTGTGGTGAAATAAGTGTGTAAATTCAGTGCAATCTAATTGTTATTGGAGTTCTCTCTATTTCCTTCCTGCTTTGAATAAATGATGGCAAGTTAGATTGGTGAGAACTGAATAACTGGCAACAGCTCAACAGTTAGCTCTTACTAATGATAAATGATCCATAGATACTGCATGCTGTGACAGCTCACAATGCTGTTCTAGCCAATCTAATTTTACAGTGACAATGGCACTAGAAAATTATATTAAAAAAGGCGCAAGACTAGATAACATTTTTTACAGTCAAGCTCTCCGGGGTTTATATGTCAATGTTAAATTCAAGAACAAGATACAAAAAAGTTTGTTAGATTTCTAAAATCCCCCCACTCCTATTTTGAGAAACATGTATATATATATTTATCAAGTATTAAATGTGGTGGACATAACTATAACTATTAAGTTACTTCTTGAGAAATAGTAATTGAGTAGATAAATAACTCTAATTGAAAAAGCACTTATTGGAGTACATTTACATATATACATTACAGAGACTTTAACTTGCCTTGAAAGAGGCCTGGCAGGCATACCCCCACTGGAAAGAGTTTATTCAAAGGTGGACAGAATTTATGGATAATGACTTTCATGCATCTGATACACAATTATAGTGCATCACTGTACTGATTTTATTAATAGAAACACTTGAAAGGTGCTGGGTACTGACAAGGACTGTTTGGAAAAAAACAATTTACAGGAGCTAAAAAATGGAAAATAGGAAATGTATTAAAGCAACTTAAGCTTCAAGATTTAGCACAAGTCAGTTTTTCTTTGAAATACAATTATATTTGTTAATGAAAAGGTTTAGGCAGTGCAGCATTAATCTTACACTGTGGGACAGCATTTGCAAGAACTCACTGAGAGTCAAATGTGCATCTTAAGCAATGTGGTTAGTATTTTAAACAGCTACATTTAACCAAAAATAACATCCATGCAGCCAGTTCTAGGAAAATTAGATCTCTTATCCGGAAACCTGTTAGCTAATCCCAAACAGTCAATTTTAAGCAAATAATTTAGATTTTTAAAGATGATTTCCTTTGTCTCTGTAATAATAAAACAGGACCTTGTACATGATGGTAACTAAGCTGCATGGATCCATATTGGTGGCAAAAAATCCTATTTTTTTAAAATCCAAGTTATGCAAAAGATCCATTATCCAGAAAAACCCAGCAGCCCAGACATTCCACATAATAGATCCTATACCTGTGTGTTTATAAAACTTTAGTTTCCATGAGAAAAGAAAACAGTTGTATACAGGTATAGGACCCATTATCCAGAATGCTCGGGAACAAGGGAATTCCGGATAAGGGATCTTTCTGTAATTTAGATCTCCATACCTTAAGTCGACTAAAAAAATCAATAAAACATTAATTAAACCCAGTAGAATTGTTTAGCACCCAATAAGGGGTAATTATATCTTAGTTGGGATCAATTACAAGCTACAGGTTTATTTCTACAGAGAAAAAGGAAATCAGTTTTTAAAATTCTGAATTATTTGATTAAAATGGAGTCTATGGGAGACGGGCTTTCCGTAATTTGGAGCTTTCTGGATAACGGGTTTCCGTATAAGGGATCCCATGCCTGTACTAATATTTTATGTGATCCTTCCCATCAAGATTTTTACTTTCAAATCTGCAGTATATGGTAAAAATTCTAACATTCCTACACTATATATGATCCCATTGTGCCTATGACAATTATTTTGCAAAATTCACACATATTCTGTTATGATATAGGATATATATATACTTTGATGTACAACTTTGAGAAAGGCTGCAATTGTGGCCGAAATGACAGTTCTCTGTTTCTACACTTAATAAACTACAATTTTGTTATAAGTCCTGAGCGATGCGATTCATATTTTGTTTACTATCTACGCTGAAGAGGACTGCACCCAGGCGCCTGAGATTTCACTATATCGTGAGTGCTGTTTATCGTAAACTTTTATATATATATATATATAAATGTAGGAATGAATGCCGCACTCACAGGACTTAGTGAAAAGTAAAAACTTAATTTTAATGTTACATACGTCAAACTTAGTTTATTATACTGATCTTTGATAATGCACCCAGGCACTCTTTGGCTGGACTATTAATGTGAGTGCCTGCTTTGTATGATATATATATATATAGTTGAAATGTTCGGAAAAAGGCTGCATTGCAGGAAAAAAACATGGTGATTTGTGCCTGAAAAGTGCAACAATTGGCACCCTGTGCCTTCTTTATGTCTACAAAACAGATATTAATTATATTGTTTAACTCATAAGCAGATATGATGCCATTGCATTGATGGTGGGGGGCATTTAAACAAACTATAGCTCCTGAGCCCAAAAGACTAAAACCTGTGGTATGGCATAGAAAACAAAGCCATTTGCTTCTAGAGAATGAGTAGAGACATTTACACAGTTTTTTAAAATATTTAATAGCAGATGTGTGCTTCGCAATTAAACAGATATAGCTTATGTATACAACAAAAGTGTGCAGATGTGAATGAAAAAAATGCTATAGATATTATAAATCCAATCTGAGTAAAAATATATATAATGAACTCACTAATTTAGTAGGAAAAACCAAAACATTTATGAAAAAATCTAGGGTCAAGTGAATGACAGTGGTAATAATAGAATATAAATTGTAGAAGCTGGGAAATGTCTCTCTGAAGAAATATAGTTAAAATAAGCATGATACAGAGCCATCATTCATAGCAGCATGCTGGCAAATGAATGCCAAGGAAAGAAAATAAGCCAGGCTGTCTCTGAGGCCCAAAGCTCAGCAAGAAGACCTCATTAGAGTCAAGGTGACAGAGATAAAAGGCGAACAACACGATTTAAAGGGAAAAACTGAAATCTTGGATTGCTAAAACATTTTTACAACACAGCATATTCCCTGAAATGCAGTTAAAGCAGAGTCATGTAAACCTTCAGCTTTGCTTACAATAATAGAGATATTGTGTTTTATACTGCAGTGGCTGCAGGCCGTTGTTAGGCAAATCAGCGAATGCATTAGACTTGGGGGCAGAAATTCCATCCCAAAATTGTAGGATATATATTTATATATGTATATGTAGGATATATGTATGTCTCAGAGTCAATGCCAAACCGCAGAGGCAAATGTATTCATGTTTTCTTCATACTGGTTTGATTGATTTGTGCATTTGGATCTGGAAGCCATACAGTCCTCTGTATCATGTTGGACATTGTCCCACCCCTCAAAACCCACCCTCTTTGCTGTATGGCGTATCTCTATGGTGCTGGGACTGGATGAGTCCCAGCCTTTGACTTTGCAGTCCCTAGACATACAGAAAAACCAGCAATGGACAAGTAACTTAATTGTGTCTAAAATTAGGGGTCGGCTATTAAATAACTGACTAAAACAATTTGTATATAGGTGGAGGAGGGTATTTGTAATGAGTGTAGGCCACAAATGTATTTTACTCTTGCACTTTATCTCCAAGACACCAAAGGGCTCAATTATGAATGGAGGGGACAAGGCTTAAAGTGAAAAAATAGAACTTGGTCATGTTTTTTTGCCCACAATGCACCTTGAATACCTGTAGTTCACAAGGTGAATCCAAAGCCTTGTAGTTAATGCCTGCTTATTGCAGTTTAGAACTCCCATACACAATATAATAGAGAAGAAGAAGGAAAGATTCATTCAGGTGCAATGCCTATAATAAAGTAGCATGACAGTCCACTCTTAAATTCTCAGAGCAACAATAGCATTCTCCAATTAATGGGTTAATTATGATAAATACAGTTGGTTCAAATCACTCAGATATCATTATTTGTTATTAAACCAATAGGTGCTATTGGGCCCGATTCACTAAAGTCCGAAATAAGGAGTGCTATTTATAGCATGCGTTAAAAATCTTATCACTTCTTATTTTTCGCTCGATTCACTAAAAGGACACTTGTCATAATTAAGAAGCGATGTTCTTGGCGTTATTTATCTTGCAATGACATATTTTCAAGCAATATATTACGCAGCGCACAACATATTACGCAGCACGTTGCTTGAAAATATGTCGTTGCAAATAAATAACGCCAAGAACATCGCTTCTTAATTATGACAAGTGTCCTTTTAGTGAATCGAGCGAAAAAAAAAGAAGTGATAAGATTTTTAACGCATGCTATAAATAGCACTCCTTATTTCGGACTTTAGTGAATCGGGCCCATTGTCTCTAAGACAGGTTTAGAGTCCATGGCTTGATGCCCCTGGAAATTCTGTAGGAAAAACATTTCTTGCGCCTCACAGTAGCCTGCAGAATTGACTTGCAAATGAAATATATGTTGTACTCTAAATGGGAATGGAAAATATTAGCAAGTCCCGAACACAGCGGATATTAGTCCACCTACAGAGTGAGTAGGCTTTTATGGTGCATTCAGCAACATGGCACGGTTTTTTCCATTGCAGTGAATTCTTCTGCACTATTAAACCCTGCTTCATTGCTAATTCAGTTCAATGAGACTGACAAATCGTCAGTCTCCTTGAACTGAATAAGCATCTAACGGCAATTGTTCTGCGCTACCCTTGCACTTACGCTCAGAAATATTGAGGGGGGGTGTAATAATTAGAAGAAAAATTAGCAAAATTAAGTACATAAATTTGCCCTTTACAATGTAATATTGTTCATTAGGCATTTATTAACGTACCAGTTATAAGCATGTTTTTAAAGGCTTTCTTGCCGGTCCCAATATACCAGCTTTTATAGCTATAACTTCTATAATATTCACTGCTCTCTGGCGCAAACTCTTTGTGCAACCTACAGACTTTTTTTACATTCTTCCATGTATCACTTATATTCTTATATTCTTCTGTAAATCATGGAATGGCAGGACATACGCCAATTAAATACAGTACAAAAGCAGTTAACACTGACCATTGTTTTATTATAAAGCTTCAGTACTAGAGGTTAATGGTCCAAATGTAACAATACTATTATTTTTAATACCAAACGGTAAAATGCTTTCTCTTATTCAGCTGCAACATTTACTGTCTTAGTATCCATTTCATTTATTTTGTTTGTTTTTTTTTTCATTTTTTTGCTTCATGTGAAACAGTTCACGAACACAGTGTACTTCTAAAATCAAGAGCATAAATACATCCTAAAATAGAATCACTGATTGTGGCTCATTTAGTGGTTTGAAGTAAAGGCTCAGCTGGCTATTTCCTACTTGTATCCTGAAAGACAGAAAGTGCTTTTCTCTTACAGAATGTATTATTCGAGCTAACTGTAACTGACCTACTTTAATCATGCAGTCTTTACTGGTGCTGAACATTAAGGATTCATATTTGTGAATGTTTCCAGCTAATAAAAAATATGTTGGATTATAAGGGTGGCAACTATCATAGAAACTGCAAAATGTATTAGTGACTAAGAATAAAAAAATCTACTGATGATTGGGGAACATCTATGATCCTTGAGCTAGACGGCCACTGACTGGTCATTCTCTTGATCCTATTTGAAAACAGGATCAGCAATTTAGATACACATATACACCTTCCCTAGTAAAGCACCAATAATGAATGTCTCCCACAGTACATCCGAGCCACAATGTATTCCTGTAGATTGTATTCATTTATATTGTAAGCTCTATGGGGTAGGGACCTCCATCCTATTGTCTCTTTGATTGTTATTCTGCAACCCACCTTTGTACTTACTATGCTTTTTCTTCTTCTTCTTAGCGCCCCCCATTTTCTAAACGCTACTCCTGCTATAGTTTTAGGGGTACAACACCCTCAACTCAAGACACAACTCTCCACACTTCTTTGTCTTATAGCGGAGCAGGTTGCTTTTGCTAATCTAAGTGATCCCACCCCCGTCTTTTTGTGGTGCCGCTCAGCACCCCCCAATTTTCCCATTGACTTTGACAGGGAAGATTTTCAAATTGCTGCCTCAATTGCAGCTTTGAAGCTACAGCCCCCAAACTTGAATAACATAATCATGGGGTCACCCCGAATGGAAAAGCAACATTTGTTGGATGACCCCAAAGTGGGAGGGGCCAACAACAGCCAATCACATTTCACCCATTGACTTTAATGGGGAAATTGAAACTGCTGCCAATCTTACAGCTTTGAGGCTACACTCCCCAAACTTGAATCACATAGTCATGCGAACAGCCAATCAGATTTTACCTATTAACTTGCTGGAAATCCAAACTGCTGCCATTCTCACAGTAATAATGCCGGGCACCCCAAACATTGCAGGGTTAGGCACCAGGTAACTGTGGTTCAAGGTTAGAAAAAGTGGGTGGAGCCACCGACAGCCAATCAAATTTTACCTATTGACTTTCAATGGGGAAATTCAACCTGCTGCCATTCTCACAGTATTAACACCAGGGTCCCCAAACTTCACTAGGGGATTGCAGTTTTAGCTTTGAAAAGTGGGTGGAGCCACCAAAAGCCAATCAGATTTCACCTGTTGAATTTTATTGGCTTGATGCCAGGGTTCCCAAACTTTGCACAGTCAGTCACTGGGTCACTACGTACTCAAGGTTAGAAAAAGTGGGTGGGGCTGCCAAAAGCCAATCACATTTCTTTCATTGTTTTCTGTGGGGAAATTTTAACTGCTGCCATTCTCACATGTTTAATTTCAGGGTCCCCAACCATTGCACAGTTTGTCCCAGGTAACTAGGTTTCAAGTTTAGAAAAGTGGGCAGGGCCAACAACAGCCAATCAGATTTCACCTATAGACTTCATATGTTTAAATTGAAAGTGTTGCCATTCTTTAAATTTTAATATTAAGGTTCCCAAACTTTGCAGAGCTAGTCACCAGGTAACTGCAGTTCAGAGTTAGAAAAAGTGGGTGGAGCCACCAACAGCCAATCAGATTATAACTGCTGCCGTTCTTTAAGTATCAATCCTAGGGTCCCTAAACTTTGCAGAGTTAGTCACTAGGTAACTGCAGTTCCAGGTTAGAAAAAGTGGGCGGTGCCACCAACTGCCAATCAGATGTCACTTGTTGACTTTCAGTGGGGAAATTTAAGTTGCTGTCATTCAGACACTATTAAAACCAGGGTCCCCAAACTTTGCACAGTGGTTATTACTATATAACTGTGATCCAAGGTTAGAAAAAGTGGACAGGGCGAACAACAGATCAGATTTCATTCAGTGACTTCACGTTTTTCAAACTAACATGAAGTTTGTTCTCAAACTTCCCTTTCTAGTTTGTATTTATTATTATACTGTGTATGTATTTATTATTGTAATAACCCTCATTTGTTGATTTTTCTACCATATAGCCCTATGAACATAAGTAGCTCTATATAAATAAAGATATACATATATACATTAGAAGAATTAAACTACATTGTAAATATATTGGAGAAATGTGCACAGCCTTGCCAGAAGCTCTTAGTGATGACTGTCACAGTTAAGCCTGCCAATTGTAATATAAGTTATCACATCACACATCAGCATCACAAGTACTACAAATATCACATGAGTACAGTATATAAACTGCTTTATTTGAAATATAAAAACTTGAATGTCTGGTATTTATTAAGTGCAAAAAACCTGAAAACTCGAATGTAAAACGTTGCCATCTAAAAGCTTGTGAATTTGTTTAGAAATCAATGGAAGTTGTCCTTTAATCAATGAGAGTTGTCCTAGGCACAGTCAAGCCATATTTTCAATTTGAGCTTTTCAAATTTTTGGAGATTTTTCAGATTTTGTAAACTTTGAGGTACAGGTATCGGACCTCTTATCCAGAAACCGATTATTCAGAAAGTTCCGAATTACCGAAAGAACATCTCCCATAGACTCCATTTTAATCAAATAATTTACATTTTTAAAAATGGTTTCCATTTTCTCTGTAATAATAAAACAGTACCTTGTACTTGATCCCAACTAAGATATAATTAATCCTTATTGGAGGAAAAACAATCCTTTTGGGTTTAATTGCTGTTTAAATAATTTTTTTTGTTGGTTATATTAGGAGATCCAAATTACAGAAAGACCCCTTATCCGGAAAACCCCAGGTCCCGAGCATTTTGGATAATGGGTCCCATACCTGTATTCTCGTTTTTTTATTCAAATGAGTTTTCCTTATTAATAAATTAGAGAGCATTCGATATGCGAGTTTATTAAATTTGGGAAAACAATCTCGAATTCACACTCAAACAAAATTGATAAATAAACCCACAAATGCTATCAAACATATCAAGTCAAATGTTTGCTTATTTATTAAAAAATTTAAATCTAGAAAACTTGATTGAATAAAACCATGAAAAAACTCAAATGCATCAAATTTATATTCTATTCATATTTTTCAATGGGTCTAGAAATTGTCAAAAAAAATTGCTTACATTTTGGCTAGGACAACTTCTAAATGAACTTGCAGAAATTTTACATCCAATTTTTCAAATTTTTCGCCCTCAACAAATATTGATCATTTTTGAATTTGAATTGCAACAAAATTTCATTTTTTTTTCACTTGTATTGTTGACTTTAGTAACTTAACCCTTCTTTCTCTTTTTATACTGGACACCAATGGAGGCAAAAAAAAAATATTCCAACTGTAATGAAATTAGTAAAGACGACAGAAATAGTATATTCCTTATAAATATTCCATTACTAAATCAATAATGCATCCTAATTTATGCAACTACAAATATTTATATTGAAATAACTCACAGTAGTTTCATGACACAACTGAAAAATTAATAAGGATTTTATATTAAAAAGGTTTTAATAAGAAATCTGTTCATAAATCTATGGTATTTCATTGTCTCTGAATGTTGTAGATACTTTTCAACAAAGTAATAAAAGGAAACAATCCTACAAGTCACAAGAAACACAGAAAAAAGAGGCCCAAAGCACATCTGTAATCTTTAAAACCCTAGGGACCTTGGAATCGGTACTTTAGTTTGTCTTTATATCGCCTGGTGATTGTGTGCTAAACCCAAGGGGTACATGTATTAGCTCAAATATCCTGCAGAGAAAGTGTAAAGATGAGCAAACAGTGACACATATGAGGTTTAAACTCAGTGTGCATGTGTTGTGGTTGGCTCTTTTAATTATTAGATTTTGGGGGTTATATAATAAAAGGTACTAAGTTTGCCCAGGAGCAGTAACCCATAGCAACCAATCAGCAGGATTTCCTATGTAAACTTGACATTTCAAGTACACAGAGGCCCAAACAGCCCCCACCAGTCCAATAACTGTCTATGGCATCTTACAGAAGCCCCTCTGGCATTTGCCAGAATCCCCAGATTGCCAGTCCAAGACTGAATACAGGTGGCATTTTACAAGTCCAACCGGCTAATTGGCTGTGATGTCTTATTAATCAATGTGAGGCTTATGGGCACATCTAATGTAAATTTAGGGGGCCCCCTTACATGCAGGTTCTCTGCTTGCTGGGTGATGACCTTAACATGTTATAAAGCCCTGCTAGGCAACTGAATACCGTATATACTCGAGTATAAGCTGATCCGAATATAAGCCGAGGTACCTAATTTTACCTAAGAAAACTGGAAAAACGTATTGACTCAAGTATAAGCCTAGGGTGGCAAATGCAGCCGCTACTGCTAACTTATATGCGCAGGGGACCAGCACGTTCTCCAATCTTGATTGTTCATTCAGTGGCGCTGAGAAGGGGAATGGGTGTGGGTGACATCACGCCTGCAACCCTGTCACCCCCCTACCCCAAAGAATAGGGACCCGAGGGCCACTCCCCCCCAAAACATGCTGCCCTAAGGCACACTGCTTGCTACTGAAATTCCCCCAAAGAATAGGGACCCGAGGGCCATTTCCTCCCAAAATGTGCTGCCCTAGGCACACTGCCTAACACAGGTGTGCGCAACAGCACAAAGAGTTAAAACACACAAGAATTGAAATATGTAGAAGAATCTGAAGATGTACCTGAACTGTCCGGCATCTGTAGCACCGTTGCACTCACACATCCCCCAACCCTCCCCCTGCGACTGTCATCTGTAGCGCCGTTGCGCTTGCACATCCCCCAACCCTCCCCCTGTGCCTGTCATCTGTAGCGCCGTTGCGCTTGCACATCCCCCAACCCTCCCCCTGTGACTGTCATCTGTAGCGCCGTTGCGCTTGCACATCCCCCAACCCTCCCCCTGTGTCCCGCATCTGTAGCGCCGTTGTCCTCGCACCCTCCGTGTTACTGAATGTAGATACAAAGTGCACACGAGCGTGCACATATATGGCCGACCGGGGGAGGGGTGCGAGCGCAACGGTGCTACTGATGCTAGTAGACATGGGTGCGGGCGCAACGGATGCCAGTAGAAGGGGGTGCGAGCGCAACGGCGCGACGGATGCCAGCAGAAACGGGGGTGCGAGCGCGACGGATGCCAGTAGACACGGGGGTGCTAGGCACAACGGTGCAACGATGCCAGCAGACGGGGCGATGTGCGAGCGCAACGGTGCTACGGATGCTGGACAGTTAAGGTACAGCTTCAAATTCTTCTATTCCATATACTCGAGTATAAGCCGAGGATGGCTTTTTCAGCACATTTTTGGGGCTGAAAAACTCGGCTTATACTCGAGTATATACGGTAATCATTGTGGTGCTGGCGTACTGCTAGCAAGACCAAAAATGTAAACCATCCTTGTACATACATACATATTATATGCTGTAGGGCTCATTTATGACTGTAAATGAAAGTGCAAAGTGAAAGAAAAGTAGAACATGAATTCAGAAGCATTCTCAAGCATCATTGCAACTTGCAGCAAACAGCAATGTGCCCCTTCAGCCCACTCTGATGATCTACTTGTAAATGTATGTATTCCGCAAAAGGAGCCCTGAAATTACTTTCACCCTGGACCTGACAATCATTTTTTTTTAATTTTAGTCAGGAGAAGTCTACTTCCCTTCCTTATCAGTTAATAATGAATATAGGATTATTTTAATGAAGGTTCTATGTAACAATAGAATATGCAGAAGTAATATGAGCAACATAGCTACTGTTGTTTCCCTTTGCATGTCTTATTGTGCATAAAACATTATTATTTGTTACTATCTCCATTAAAAGATAATTATTTTTTTTGAGGCATCAGGATACCATTTATTGGCTAACCGATATATGTAATAATGCAAACTTTTGAGATAAAATCTAAAATTAAGAAAAAGGGGCACGTTTGAACAGTTCTTGTGTTACATTTCCTGTATGTCTATTTCTCATGATTTACCAAACAAGTGTATAATTCGCCGCTCGATACTGCATTTTGTAAAATGATGGTAATGATTAAGTTGGATAACTGTTAAAATCCAATAAAAATAAAAATTAAAAAAAAAAAAAAAAAATCTAAAATTAAAAATGGCATGTCTCCATCAGGCATTTGCCTTTTATATCTTTCATTCCACACCGGCAGTATTAAAGGATCACTTTGCTTTACAAAGTCATGGCATATTGAGCTATTACTAAAAATAAGCCAATGTCCTATCCCAAGTAGAATCTTTTGTGCCTAAATCATTGATGCTGAGCAGTGCTACAGTATGTAGGTCGAGGGTACAGCATATATAGTGTATCTAATTCCTTCTCCCCTTTATTGAGAAATGCAACATATGCAGAAGGTACCACAATTATACAAATATATTAAGAATAAAGGTACTAAAAAAAAAACTATTTCAGATCTTTACACAGTGAATGTAAAATGTTTATTTTGAACTATAGCACAATAAAAACAGCAGCACATTTTATAGAAAATCCTTATTTTGCTTATTGTTTTAATTAAGAAATATCTGTGTCTTTTTGTTATTTCTTACACCAAATAGCGCAAACTGGTATTGAAAAAAGGGTTGCCACCTGGCTGATATTTGACTGGCCTAACCTGTAAATCACCAGCTGGGACTTGGAGATCCAAATTACAAAAAAAAAACCTTTATTCTGAAAACCCGGGTCCTGTGCATTCTGGATAATTGGTCCCATACCTGTATTTGATTGAGACTTACCGTATATACTCGAGTATAAGCCGATCTGAATATAAGCCGAGGTACCTAATTGGAAAAACTGGAAAAACTGGAAAAACTTATTGACTCGAGTATAAGCCTAGGGTGGAAATGCAGCAGCTACTGCTAAGTTTCAATAATCAAAATAAATACCAATAAAATGACATTAAACGAGGCATCAGTGGGGTATATGTTTTTAAATATTTATTTCAAATAAAAACTGTAAACTAGCTCTGTAAGTGGAGGGTCATCAAAAACAATTGTTTTATCAACAATGATACCTTAAGAGTACTCAGCAACCAAGCTAAAACACAAAGAGTTAAAATCTTTCAAAACTATATATCGTTTATATAGAATATAAAGTGAAATGTCTAGTGCAGAATGGGACAGGTGAGGATGGTAGATGAAGATAAATTTGGGAGTGGGCCAGGGCACTGGAGGGTCTGGTTGCGGGTGGCCTAATTTGCACACAAAGGACAGAGGGTGCTATTTTGGATGGACCCATGGCACCCGACTCGAGTAGAAGCCGAGGGTGACTTTTTAAGCACATTTTGGGTGCTGAAAAACTAGGCTTATACTTGATTATATACAGTAATTCCACCCAGATATATCTTATTAATAATATGTGGATCGAATAAATATATTTGTAACTGACACCTACTATGTCCTATGAGGGAAATATGATGGGAAATACAACCACCATAACTTTTATCACCCTATAGGCCAAGGGAAGCATTGATCTTCCTGTCACATTTGTATCTTCTTTTTAATTGCTGAGCTAAAATCATAAGAAATTTAACCCTGAAAACATTCTTTCACAGGATTAATAAAACATTAAATCACTTCAGACTCTTGTCCATAATTCATAATGGAGCCAAATGAGTCAGAGAGCAGCAGAGGGAAGCAGTTCATGACAGGGCTAAGAGTCCATTTCCCCCCTCCCCCTTATCTATCCTTAGGTATTGTGACTTTCCTTGGGCCAGGTTGGAGCTGCCATTGAGTCCTATGGGAGGCTTCCAAAATCATGCACTGAAGGACCAAAGTCAGAAAGGTTTTCCAGTAGTTTACGATCTTTCAGATTTGAAAAAATCATACTTTTAGGACTTTATACGATAAGATACAATTTTTACATATTTCAAGATACAAATTTTTCGTACTTTAAAAAGCACAATACAAATAATTGTATTTAATAAGATTTTTTTCTATTGTGCTTTTTAAAGGTACGAAAATCGTACTTTGATAAATCTGCCCCTTAGAGTTGGATTGGCCAGGGATGTGCTGGGTTAGGTAACTAATGGTGGGCCCAGAAGTTAGCTTACCATTTCCTCCCAGGGTGCAGGAGAACCAGGATCACAGCAGCCCTCCCTTACTCCCTACAGGTTGTGGAGATGTTATACATCAAAACTGATGGAGGGTCTCAGGGGTGATTAAAATTTGTAAGGTAAGCGGGTAACTGGGTAGGCCTAGAGTTCTGGGGGGAGGATGATAACCCTGGATGGGAGCTTAAATAGAAGGCAGGACCCAGGCTTCAGCCTTGGGCTCGGGCTCAGTCCTCTTCTAGGATTTGTGGTGCTGTTGTTACTGCTGTTTAATGTTTGTAGTGCAAACAGTTTAGTTACAATAAACTTTTTTGTTTATAAATGTTAATTTATGTTAAATATCATGTTAATAAAAACTGCAGCTTTCTTTTCCCAGGTGTGGTGTCCAGAGTTGAGTTATTGGGTGAGTGTAAATAAGGGGAGGACTGCAGATCTCATGCTGCACGTATGGTTTCAATAATGTACAGTAATATAACCAAAGATAACCATTAACTAAGGTTGAACCAAATCCATTATTTTAGGACCTGGCCAAACACCGAATCCTTTGTGAATACTAAACCAAATCCGAAGCACAAATCAGGACAAGGAAGGGCTAAAGAGGACCGCATGCAAGGCAAGTTCTATTGGCAGATGATATTTATAACACAATAGAGGAGTGTCAATTTTTGATGGTGATGAAATAATCAGCTGTGAATGATGATGATGCTTCTATGTCTTTTACACTCTCTTTTCTGTTTTTTTCTCTAGATACAGCAGCATACAGCCAGGTCAGCGGAAGGATTTCTAGGAAATGAATAGAAACAAAATAGAAGATTACAGGATGAAGCACAAAATAATTTTCCCGATGCTATCCGCTCTCTACTCCCAGCTTCCAGTCTGTCCTTGATGTCTACTCTAGACATGATTTATAGCAAACAAATAGGTGAATTAATCTAAACCCTGTGAACTGCACACAAGCAGAAAGAAATCAGAAATGAAAATCCCTTCACAAATGAAAGAACCATTAAAAATGGATGGGTTTTCTAGACATAGATATAGAGTGAAGCTCATCCTTCTGTATTTGCTTCACAGGCCTAAGCATAGTTTTATCTAAATTTCAGCCGTGCTGGAAAGAGGCCAATAGGGCATGCTTTTACATAACAATTAACAGATTAGAGGGTCAATTCCCATTTATGGCTCTACAGCATGAAAACAGCATTCTCAAATATAATAGGAGATTTGTGACTAAGAAATAATTTATTATTATCACTGGTCCTTTTAAATCTATTGTATATGAATGTATATTTATATTTTTAATAACATTAATTCAGCCCAATTTCTGTTACCATTTAACTTGGATAAAGTTTTATATCACCTAACACACAGAAAATGAACCCTGATGTGCTGTTTCTGCTAATTCTGAGGAGAGCACAAAAATGAAAAGGGGTGGAGCTTCATGCTAGACTAGGAAGTAACTGAATGAGCTGCATTTGAGCTACTTGTGATTTAGAAACCACATGAGACTAAATGCAGGGAGAATGGTATTTTATTCTGGAGGCTGTTATTTAGGGAATTGTAAAATAAAAGGCTTGCTTATCCTCACAGTCCATGCTGATTCTTAGACTTTTTTTTAAAAACTGTATCTTCCATATTTCACTTCACTACAAAATTACATCCTTTCTACATCTTAAGTTTAATATGCCATGAACATGATGTCTGCACTCAATTCTTTAGGTGTAAGATTGCTTTGTAAAATGCAGGCTTCTGTGAGAACCCTGGACAAACTGCCACTTTTGAGGGCGGCAGTAGCATCAGGGTTCCTCTGCATCAATTGACATACTGTACCCAATTCCCAAGAGGAGACAGGATGGAATCAAGAGAACCAAAGCACAACTATACACAAGCACAGGGGCTGTGTCAATTTGTGCAATGACTGAGCCTAAAGGTGTGCAGATATAAGACACCCCTAATATCTGTTGAATATTAAGAAATAATTTAATCATATGGCTAGATGAATTTGGTCCGGATTATCTTCAATCAAGAAAGTTATATGCAAGTACATAGGTGAAGGAGTACATTAAAGCCTGTATTTTCTTTACAGAAAAATGATCTTTATGACAATTTACATTTATTTCTTAAAGCTGTGATATATAATCCCTTTAGATGTTTTTCTTGCTTCCTACAATGCTTTCAGTAGGTGATTATTAAATAATCTGTGCCACAATTTACATTTTCTCAGTTTCCTAGCAACTGGTCACCTTTATTTCTTAATGCTTTCTCTCTCTGCAGTTTCAAGAAGCCCGTCTTTATTTTCTCCCTCTTGTATTATTAGTTCACAAAATGACAATGATAAATTCACAGAACTGTGATAAATTTGCTTTGAATGTAACAGAATGAGGTGTTCTTTAATATATCCTTGACCTTTGATCTAATTTCATTTTGCAACCAATCGTTTTTAACAAATGGATTAGTCAACCCAGGCTTGAGTAATGTGCAACATCTGGTATATACCATATACAGTATTGTGCAGATTTCTTCCTTAGTCACCTTTTTTCTGAAATAACCATTTATATAACTTCGTTGTTACATCACCAGCACATTTTTCATAACATTTCAGGCTATTCCATTATATTTTGAGTCACAAAAAAGCTAGAGCAGCAAATAAAACGGAAATGACAGCTAAATTACATGATACCCCATGTGATTTCTTTGTAATATGGCATATTGTGTTGAGTGATACATTAATGATCCAGTCTGGATATTGTACTGAGCTCTCAACTGGGTTGGAAGTACAGTGCATCTTTGTTTCTTTTGGATTACATGGTAAATGACATTATTTCGGCTGCCCACTAGGGATAATCTTGTTCCCACATTTTGTTCCAGATTTAACCTGCTGGTCTTTCAGACTCACTAATCAATAAAATGCGTGACACTATCATCTTGGAATGATACTGGCCACAGCTTTATTAATTTCAGAAGTACAATTCCAAACATTACAATTTAGTAATATACAATATCTTCTCATTACATCATTTATAATATCAAACATCTTAAACATTGTAAATATTATATAAACATATAACATCATATAACATCCATAAAACTTGAACCCCTGTCAGTCTGCCCCTCCTTACCTGAAGCATTATCCTCCAGCCGTAAAGCCTCCTAGCCCAGAGGATAGGCCGCCAAACTGTACTTACAAAAGAGACTCCACCTTACCTGGAGCCCCCCACCATCAACTTTTAATTTATTCCCCTGTAATGCATCTGCAACATTGGCCACCCACCTTAGGGGTTAAACCATCCCACCAAGGTAAGCCTCTCTTACCGGGCCAAATATTTTCCCAGCAGACTGACAAGGGCCCACCCACCGCTGTGACAAATATCCTTCAAACTTCAGGCCAACCAATTTGCCCTCCTTGGCCACATTTGTGACAACTAAGAAAATACCAGCCCCATCTAGGGAGGGTGGATGGGGAACTTTACTTTCCTACCTGCTACCATAAAATGGTGGCAAGTTAACCTCGCCTCATGCTGAAATAGCCACCTATTCCTCCCCCCAGTATTAACCCTGCTCTATCACTTAAACCCACCAATTGGGCTCCAGCATGGGCTAAGCCTGGGTCATGCTGCCCCTCCTCCAAGCTGGGCTGCTATCCGTGGCTTACTAAATCTGGCTATGCCAGTTTCTCTGTTTAGCAACCAGGCCTGTTTAATTTACATTTTTTTTTAATCTCATTATGAGTCTTTTCACTTACAGGTTTCCTGTTGTTCTCCAACAAGGCATTTGTATCTTGAATTGCATCTTGTAATTGGTTCTGTAGCAACTGGATTGGTGCTGTTCCTCCTGCAACATCTGATCCTGTAACATACAGAGCCTTTGCTGCAAGTTAAAGTTCTGATTCCTCAGAAACTCTCCCTCTGTTTGACTGGCTGTTGGCCTGAAGGTGCTCCTTAGCTTTAGATCCTCCAGATCCTCTTTCTGGGCTTTGCTATCAAAGCTTCATGTGACTGGGAAAGGTTATCCAACTGTAACTCCAATGTTGTTCATATTTTTGCTCTCTCTCTCACAAGTCTCTTTGTAAAGGTTTGAGGCCAGAACAAGCCTCCTTGTCAGGTCAGCAACATCCTTCTGTAGCTCTGTTGCAACTTTATTTTTTCATACTGACTGCAGCACATTATTTTCATTCGATTTTAGAGACTGAATTTCTCCATATCAAAAACCAATGCAGATATATATACATACCCATACAGAAACGTATATATAAATACTTCTACAGACTTATATATACACTCACACTCACACACACTTCTGTATTTATAGCAATACCTATATTAAAGGAGAAGGAAAAGCTAAGTCACTTGGGGGTGCCAAAATGTTAGGCACCCCCAAGTGACTTGAATCGCTTACCTTGTAACCCGGGCTGGTGCCCCTGTACAGAGAGAACTGCACCAGCCCGGGGTAGCAGCGAGCGCTTCCTCCTTCCTTCTTCGCTGCGCGCACATGCGCAGTAGAGTGGATAGTGGAACTTTAACAGAGAAGTCAGCTTTTTCACTCTACTGCGCATGCGCCTGACTCTCAGTCAAGGCTTAGCGAAGGCGGAAGGAGGAAGCGCATCGCCCCAGGTGCCCCGGGCTGGTGCGGTTTTCTCCTAACAGGGGCACCAGCCCGGGGTACAAGGTAAGCGATTCAAGTCACTTGGGGGTGCTTAACATTTTAGCACCCCCAAGTGACTTAGCCTTTCCTTCCCCTTTAAACTAACTGCAGATTTTAAAAGAAAACTATCATGAAAATTTAATATAAGCTACATTCAACTCAAATTTGAAACATTCTAAACTAAATCAGTTAAAAAATGTTGTACTGTTTCTGAAATAATGATATTATTCTTCCCTATCCCTTCTCCAGAATCTGTCTCTCTGCATTCTCTCTTCATGCAGGATTCAGAGTTAGATTTTGATTGACAGTTACATTTAATACAACCTTTAGGGGGGCTTCCATGGCCTAGAGATGATTAGAAGATTAGAGCTTGCTCTATTGAAATAATCAACTCTGACAGAACTACTGTCTCTCTGCTCACAGTATTTGTTTTATTTTGTTAGATTTTGTTTGTGCTGCAGTTGGTTATTTGAGTAAGCTCTAATATATCTACTAGGAAAGGGAGCCCCAATTAAAATATGTACTAGACTTACCTGTCAATCAAAATCTGACCTCTAACTCTGCACGAAGAGGGACAGATTGTTGAGAGTGTAGAGTAACTTGATTATTTCAGAAACAGTACCAAATTTGTAGCTGATTATAATTACAACATTAACATGTATTTACAAAGCGCCAACATATTCCACAGCACTGTATAATAAGAGGGTTTATACATACAGAATTACATACAAATTAACATACAAACCAACCAATAACAGATACAAGAGGTGAAGAGGGCCCTGCCCAAAGGAGCTTACGATCTGTAAGGAGAAGGGGTTGAGAAACAAGGTGTGGGAATGGGCAAGATTAGAATTAAGTAAGAAGAGAGGGAGTGCAGGGATAAACAGAGTGGGATTGCAGAGGAGGAGCAGCTGCTGAGGTGTATGAGCCTGGCAGCATTATTCATTTTGGACTGGAGGGGTGACAGTTTTTGGAGGGGAAGGCCAATTCACAGAGAGTTACAGTAGTGCAGGCGTGACATGATGAGAGAGTGAATAGAAAGAATTTTGGCAGCACCTTGGGTGAAAAATGATCATATTTTGGAAATATTTCTTAGGTAAAAGGTTTGATTTGATAAGTGACTGAATATGTGAAGTGAAGGACAGGACAGAATCCAGAATAACCCCAAAGCACTGGGCCTAGGGAGATGGGGTGATAGTTAACCTCTGGGAGGTTACGGGTACAGTGGAATTGATTAGTAATCAACATATTAGGCAATTTCAAATGGTTATAGATAGATGAAAAATATGTTTTGCACTATTTTGCATAGCAACGGATTGATGTAGGTTGACCAATGATCATTGCAGATTTAATTTTTGTCACGTATATTTTTGCCATCTATTTTTACATGTGAAGCAAAATCTTAATATTTTTTTCAATATGCTATAGAAACAGTCTAATCTCTACTAAACTCCAGAAAATACATTTTCATACTGAGAATATCCTCTGCTAAAACACACATAGGGGCAGATTTATCAAAATGTGAGTTTAGAGCTTAATACATAAAAACTCACCCAAGTTCTATTTGCTCCTATGGGATTTTTAGAAGCATATTTATCAAATTGTGAGTTCTAACTTTCACCCATTGATAAATAGGCTTCTAAAAATCACATAGGAATGAATAGAACGTGGGTGAGTTTTTATGTATTAAGCTCTAAACTCACTTTTGATAAATCTGCCCCATAGAGACAGTTAAATGATCAGCATTGTCTATTTTAGTGACCACGACAAGTAGCTCTTAGGTAACTATGCTATTCTAGTCCTTTGCAATGGTAGCATTTTCTGTGTATGTGTAAATCTACTGAAAGTATTCATTGCTCCTCATGTGTTATACATTTACATGTACCCATTAAATTAGCTCTTTTGCTGAATAAATTTGCAACTGACTCAGTTTGTTACCACTATATCACAGAAAAATATTGTGAAAACACTCATTTAAACATTTTCTCATTTACAGTGCATACATTATATATTACAGTATAAAAGTAAAATATATAATATATATATACATTTGCAATCATATTCAAAATCATAATGAAAAGGTATCTATTAGGCATGTCTGTAAAGGTTCTCATTCATCCAGGTCATGGTATATCTGTAGTAGTAAGTCAAATCAGCTAGACTTGCTGTGTTTCTTTTTAAGACGTTTGGTTAATCATCCGACTGGCTCAAATTTTGAATTGAGAAAGCCAGTCGAATGACTAGCAAAATGTCTTCAAAGAAAAACACCGCAAGCCCAGGTGATTTAACTTATTACTACAGATCTATAAGGTGTACATACAGTTAGTAAATTATGGCAACCATATTGCTATGCATTCATTCAGCCTAGTAACACCCAATATCTGCTTAATGATGCCCCTTTGCCTGTCTAATTACACTCCTGCTCAAGACCAGCTCCCCCAAAGCTGACCCCATTAAATCATTACTCCTCTTCCTATGTAATTTCTATTTGAATAGGTAGTAACCCTAGCCATCTGTGATTTAAGTTAGCACACTAGTTTACCAGTTCTGTATTAATTATCTTTTATTTTTCAATTTATCAAAGGAAAGTGAATGCTTTTAATATATTATGACCAAGAAAAGGATTTTTTTGCTGGGAAGAAAATGTTCCGTAATGAGGATGAGGTCCGGATTGCCCTGACTGCTTTGCAAACTAGGTAGATCCAAAGCATCAAAAATGATTCTCAGTCAAAATAACTATTCTCTATAGACTATTCTCCATGTAATTAAAAAATATATAATAATTAGTATGGGATCAAACATTCATTATGTGTTCATAATTTACTGGGGCACCCTTATCCCAAATATGGAAAGGCCATCTCCCCATAGAATCTATTTGAAGCAAATAATTGTAATTTTTAAAAATGATTTCCTTTTTCTTTGTAATAATAACATAGTACCTTGCAGCTAAGCTGCATAACCCAGTATTGGTGGCAAAATAATTTATACATGAGAAGCCGAACGAAAATTAAAAATTCCTAATCTACTAAACATATATATATTTTTACACACTCCTAGCATTGTAATGCAGTATACAGATAATATGTAATACTGTACTAATAATACTGTTCGGGTGATGTATCTTATAAAACAGATAACAATGCAATGAATATAAGAGTGTGGCTTTTAAACCAGTACACTTTATTTCCTGCTGCAGAAAAGATCTATAACCAGCATTCAATACTGTGCAAATAAGGTTGCCACCTGCCATTTCACCGCCTAGCTGGTAAAATAGCTGCCAAGGCAAGGGCCGTTATTTCAAATTGACTGACGATGTACTGGCAATTGCCTACACTGACCTGTAAGTAAAAAATATGGGAATTACACACTGCACTTTGTTCATAAATACAAGTGGAATACTAAACTGGCCTTGAAAGCACCAGGATGTGTATCTGGGTTACACATCTAACACTTATGATTGCTGCCCACAAATGTGTTTGTACTTACTATATGAATATGGTGGCTTCTCAGTAGAGTGTTGACATGCCACAATTCTAAAACCCTGTCAAGTATTGTTATTCCTCTGCCCTAAGCACAAATAGGCACCAGCATTCAAAAGTTCATTGAGGTTTCCTCATGCACTCTTCATATAAACTGTATTTCTTCCACACTTATCATCACATCATAAGGCTTTCCTATTCCAACAAATCTCCTTACACGCCTCACATGAGACTCATTAGTGACTCTGTTGCTTATAGTAGTAATTTGGTTTCTGCAGGGCATTTTTAAGGCTGGAAAGTAATTAACTTTAAATTAGATGTTTGTTTATTAACCCTTTTAGGCCAGAACTTTGTGGAAATGTCTACACAAAAGTGTGGCAAATGCTAAACCATGCATTGGTGACTATGAGAGAGTTAAACATGGATACTTTCCAGCTGGATGATCACACACCTGAGCATAGATAATAACAAAAGCAATGCAAATATGCTCCTTTTAATAACCAACTCAAAGTGCAATTGCATGCTTTCATCATGCAGAAAATGCTAGATTAATAAAAGCTTGCGTTTGATTTGTTGCTATGGTTACTGGGCCAAGGCAAAGTATTATTCGTTTAATACCTAAGTCCTATAGAGCGAAACTCTCAATTTTTATTTAAACATTAGACCACAAGGTGAGAGTAGTCATCTCCATTAATTCTCTGTGGAAATTCCACTCCTGTAATGAAATTGCTTTCTGTGATGATAAAATGAATCTAAAATTAGTAGAATTCCTTTGGCAGTATTTATATAAATAATGTGGTAATTAATGGGAGTCTTACCACACAAAAAGGTCATTTACTTATGGAAGTACAGTATGCAAAGTGCAATTTGGCTGCATATTTCCCAGCATGCAGCATTTTTTTCCCACAAGTCCAGTGTAATTGTAGCCATGGGGAGAGTTGCATTAAATGCAATTGTGGCAGATGCATCAAAACGATTTGTGATTTGCCGTCATTTTTAGAGCTTTGTCAAAACAACACAAAGTAGCAGGCCTCAGCGGCAACCCAGGAGTTACAGGCAGGTGTAAATTTGTAATAGCTCCGAGGTTCCTTTACATCTCTTCAGAGGGATGGCACAGGGGGCATTTTGTTACCTGTGGTCAGTGAACTGGATGCAAAGTTGTTTTGAATGCACGTGACTGTAAGTGATGCGACCCCACTCTGAAAATGATAGATGCCACTACGTCTGATTGGAAAAAAGCAGCAACATGCTGACTTGGGTCCAAATTTGCACTGTGCATGCACACTTGTGTTTGTAAATAACCCCCTCATATGTTTTGGGCTTCTGTACCAGGCCAAGAAAACCACTTCTGTACCAGCCAACAACCCTTTAGCAGGGAAGATCTGTGTCTCCAATGATGCCCCAATAGTTCCCCATTTTCTTTTCTGCCAATTAACTGCACATGCTCTGGGTTACTGTCAGTTACCTGAGCTTAGGGATTGACCTCAAAATACAAAGTAACATAACAAGTAAGGTTGAACAAAGACACACATCTATCAAGTACAACCTTTTGTGTCTGTATTAAACCAGCTTAACTGCTAGTTGATCCATGGGAAGGCAAAGCCCTCTTTGGAAGCCTCTCCAATTTGTCTCAGAGGTGGAAAAAATTTCTTCCTGACTCCAAGATGGCAATCGGACCAGTCCCTGCATCAACTTGTACTATGAGATATCTTACATAACCCTGTATTCCCTCACTTGCTAAAAAGCCATCCAACTCCTTCTTGAAGCTAACTAATGTATCAGCCAGTACGATGGATTCAGGGAAAGCTCTGACTGCAAAAAAATCCTTTTCAAATGTTTGGACGGAAAATCCTGTCTCATTGTCTGATGTAATGATGTAATGATAGCATAACAGCATAGAATCCATCAGAACTGATGAATAATTAGTCCTGTAGCTTCCGCTCCTATGTTATCAGGGTCAGACTGAGGGGTGCAGGACCCACTGGGGATGCTTCCCAAAGAGCAATTATATTATTACACAGTCAGATACCCCTTGTCAATATGTTTCATTGCATGCTAGATTAATTTTAAAACTGTTACCATGAATGTACAGATAAGTTAAGGGGTTGAGGAGACCACATCATATGTATGCAAATAAACACAAATAATTCTGGGAAGGAGTTCCCAGAATTCTTTGTGTTTATTATCATGAATGTGAAACCAACATTCAGTATTCTTTGCAGTCTGCTTCGATTGACATTGTTTTTCTGCGCTAGTTGTTAATGTCTATTAATTATTGTGTTTAATTACTAGTGAAGCAATTTGTGCAAAGCATTCTGTGAAAAATTTGCAAAGTAAACAAGGACCAGGGCCAGTGACCTTGGCAGCCAAGTATAACAGGACACTACACTGCATCTTGCACTGTAACTCTAATTACCTATATTCCACTTGCTGAGCTTGCAGAATCATGTAGATAATAAATCAGCAGAATTTAGCTCAATGGAAATATACTCGATCCTGCTCTCTGCATGGTTCTAAGGGGTATGATACAGATAACTAGGGCAGCACAGTGGCTTAGTGGGTAGAACTGGAGTCCCGGGTTTAATCCTAACTTGCACAATATTTTAAAGGAGATTGTATGTTGTCCCTGTGTCTACATGGGTTTCCTTTGGGCACTTTGGTTTCCTCTCACAGGTTGACTGGCTCTTGAAAAAAATGTGATAGGGCCTTACATAGTAACATAGTAAGTTGGGTTGAAAAAAGACATACATCATACGACATACAAGATCCTGCTGCAAGGATGCCACATCCTGGATAGAATTGACTGGTCTGCAGAGTTTTGTGTCATCTGCAAACACTGATACATTACTCATAATACCCTCCCCCAAGTCATTTATGAACAAATTAAACAAAGTGGACCCAGTACAGAACCCCGAGGGACCCCACTGAGAACCTTACTCCAAGTAGAGAATGTGCCATTAACAACCACCCTCTGTACCCGATCCTGTAGCCAGTTTTCTATCCATGTGCAAACGACTTCACTGAGACCAATAGACCTTAGCTTAGAAAGCAGTCGTTTGTGGGGAACAGTATCAAATGCTTTGGCAAAATCCAAATAGATGATATCTACTGCATCCCCACTGTCCAGCTTCTTACTTACCTCATCATAAAAAGCAATTAAATTGGTCTGACATGACCTGTCCTTCATAAAGCCATGCTGATTACTGCTCATAATGGCATTCTCCACTACATAATTTTGTATGTGATCCCTTAACAAGCCTTCAAATAACTTGCCCACCACAGATATCAAACTTACAGGCCTTTAATTGCCAGGCTGAGATCTTACTCCCTTTTTAAATATAGGAATGACATTCACCTTCTTCCAATCCCTAGGTACCATGGTACTATGGTCTAGGGAAGCGGATTTCAGCCTTTTTGGTAAAAGCCCTCACTTAGCTCAGGAGACATTTTGCAAATATCACCCCAGCATTTCTAAGACAACAAATAAATGGTTCAAACTTACTGGCCTCCAGCCTGGGCCATTGTGTCCTGGGTTTAGTTTACATACTGTATGTGTTTAGCAATGTATTTCATTGTATATGGCAATTCAGTGCTAAAAGCAGATTCATTTAGTGTGTACTAAACCTCAATACAACATTATGTGTGCATCATGGAAAAAAAATTAATCAAGTAATTTATTTTAATGGGATGCAATGACATACATGATTACTCGTGTATAGAAGTAGGCCAATATGTGATTTATTTTTAGACACATTTAAATTGTTTCAAATTAAACCTCAAGCACACACAGAATGGAAGGGGTGGGAAGCCTGCATGTTCATAACCTATTAATACCAGTTAATTATAATGGTGTATGCGCCAACCTATTAAATTCATTGTCTTTAATTTTTTTAATGTACTTAAAAATATTATCCAAAGAATTTTCTTCTGGTCGCCCGAGAGTGATAAAAGTACTTGTGTGAAGTCAGGGAATAAGTAGCCAATTTACAAAAGGAAATCAAGCAAATAATCCAGGATACGGAGAGAAATCTAAACAAAAAGCTTTTATTGGTCTGCAGCTTCCTTTGGAGTGAAATGACTGTCTTTTGGTATCCTAAGAGATGGTTTAAAAATAGACGGTATACTGCAGTCACTAACGAGCAGTTAGGGAAAATTAGTCGCGAGAAAGGTAGCTAGAGGACATAGCTCATTCATTCTGGGACAAGGGAAGGACATGTCTTCCATAAATGATCTCACGTTAAAAATGGAAAGTATTTAAATAGAACTTTTCTCTTGAGGGAATGAAGTGACAGCGCTCGAGACAGCCATCATAATCTATTATAAATAGATACAAGGTGATAAAACATGTTGCCAAGGGTCACAAGGAGTTGCCAGTGGGATTCAGACCAGGGACTTTGGTTTGGTATCCAGTGAAAGGTGAAACTCATTCCATCCCTTGGCCAAGCCAACCTCATGTTTAACAGTTATCTGTATTTTAGGATTAAGTAGAACACTCTACTTTATGTATATGTTGCATGTCATTCATTTCTATTGAAAACAAGAAGGATGGCGCAACATACAAATGATCAACAGCATTCCTCATTCTCACAGCTTCTAAAAGAACTGAAACTGGGACAATTCACACTGAATTTTTGAATATTGTTACTTAGCAACAAGTACAGTGCGGCTCTGGGAGCCTTAGGATTCTGAAAATGCTCTGATGCTTATTTTCCCTTGAGATTCTTGCAGGATTAATGCTATATAGATAGATTTTTTTTTAGTTCTCCGTGTATATTATTAATGTGTTTTAGTGTTTTAGCTCTGCTTGCTGTTTATATCATTTAGGCTGGAACAAGTTGCATGAAAAAATAAAACTGGTTAATTGGAAACCAAAAATGCATATTTCAGTGAATATAACATTTAATAAATGCTGCGCTCATATATTAATTATTACTATTTTTTAACTTTATTAAAACAATATGACCGTGGTTTGTTATGTAGGAAAACATTATATTAATATGTATTGGTATTAATAAAGGTTTATTAATAAATGAAATTAAGAAAGGGAAGCAAACAAGGGAAAATTAAGCGTACGCAGATAATTTATAGAGTTTATATACTAGCTATAGATAGAATTTATATAATAGAATGCCCAGGGAGTATAAGCTAAAAACTGGCACAACTGAGAAAGCTGAAATGCCAATGAGATAGGTAAAGGGGTAAATCCTAGACTATGAGAACAATCATCTGTAGATGCAGTGTTTTCCCATAACTCCAGCATAATATAATACCTGGTGTAGAAATGCTTATGGAACTGTAAATGGTGTTAGTGTGCAATCTACTACATGAAATTCAGTTGCATGTGAATGTGCAACACATAAATAGACCCCTGGCAGTAACACCTCCTTAAGGCAGTTTCAAAGCTACCTTGTGCCCATGGGCTTTGTTCATTGCCCTTTGCACCTTAGTGTAAAGACACATGGAGCTACTTAGTAGCAGCTACTTGTACCTACCATAGACAATACTGTGAATTGCCCCTGCTAAAACACACACTGGGGCACATTTATCAAAGTACGAATCTGAATCTGATGTTTCTGATATTTGCAAAAGTCACGAAAATTCATTTGAATACGAAGATTTTGTACTTACGATCCAAAATTTTCATATTGAAACGATCGTTTACAATTTGCGATCCAAAAGTTACAAAATTATTGTATCCGCATGATTGTAAACGGCGGGAAAACCTTTCTGACTTTGATCCTTCTGTGCATGATTTTGGAAGCCTCCCATAGGACTCAATGGCACTCTGCAGCTCCAACCTGGCCCAAGGAAAGTCTCCCATAGGGCTCAATGGCACTCTGCAGCTCCAACCTGGCCCAAGGAAAGTCTCCCATAGGACTCAATGGCACTCTGCAGCTCCAACCTGGCCCAAGGAAAGTCTCCCATAGGGCTCAATGGCACTCTGCAGCTCCAACCCGGCCCAAGGAAAGTCTCCCATAGGGCTCAATGGCACTCTGCAGCTCCAACCCGGCCCAAGGAAAATCTCCCATAGGGCTCAATGGCACTCTGCAGCTCCAACCTGGCCCAAGGAAAGTCTCCCATAGGGCTCAATGGCACTCTGCAGCTCCAACCTGGCCCAAGGAAAGTCTCCCATAGGGCTCAATGGCACTCTGCAGCTCCAACCTGGCCCAAGGAAAGTCTCCCATAGGGCTCAATGGCACTCTGCAGCTCCAACCTGGCCCAAGGAAAGTCTCCCATAGGGCTCAATGGCACTCTGCAGCTCCAACCTGGCCCAAGGAAAGTCTCCCATAGGGCTCAATGGCACTCTGCAGCTCCATTCCGGCCCAAGGAAAGTCTCCCATAGGGCTCAATGGCACTCTGCAGCTCCAACCCGGCCCAAGGAAAGTCTCCCATAGGGCTCAATGGCACTCTGCAGCTCCAACCTGACCCAAGGAAAGTCTCCCATAGGACTCAATGGCACTCTGCAGCTCCAACCTGGCCCAAGGAAAGTCTCCCATAGGACTCAATGGCACTCTGCAGCTCCAACCTGGCCCAAGGAAAGTCTCCCATAGGACTCAATGGCACTCTGCAGCTCCAACCCGGCCCAAGGAAAGTCTCCCATAGGACTCAATGGCACTCTGCAGCTCCAACCTGGCCCAAGGAAAGTCTCCCATAGGACTCAATGGCACTCTGCAGCTCCAACCTGGCCCAAGGAAAGTCACAATACCGAAGCTTGAATGAATCCGAAACTTTCGTACTCGTAGCGACAAATACAATTTTGCCCACAAAAATTGTACAAAAGTACGAAAACGTTGCGCAAATTAATGAAAATATCATAGAAAAGTTGTAAAGTTTAGAAAAAAATACAAATTTTTTGTAATCGGACTTTAATGAATGTGCCCCACAGAGACTATTATCAATAAATGATCAGCATTGTCTATTTTAGTAGCCGTGACAAGTAGCATGAATTGGCACAAGTACCTTTGCAAATAGTATTTGAAAGCAAAAGTGCTAACTTTTTTACATTTTATCCTTGGGCTGCACCAGTTTAATTTCTAACTGCCAAGTAGTGACAATGTTGCACCTCAAATAAGACACACAAAAATACCCTTTTAAAACATAGCAATTTAGTCTCAAAAAGAGCTTTCTGTATTTATGTCCTTTTTGTGTGTATTAGAATTTATGTCTATGTATGGAATAACAACATCTTTTATATATATATTTCTATAATTATAAGTCCCTTATTCCAATAGTTAGCCCCAGATCAAACTATAATGTTAATTTAGGTATAAAAATCATAACCTATAGCCTAACCTTGGGAAATGGTAAAAAAAAGAACCTGAAATAGTAATGAACAAGATTTATAGTCTGTGGATTGACTACGCTATAAAACCAAAAGAAATGGGGCTGGAGGCATGACCTTAGCAGTTAATAGCTATTCACTATTATTCTAAAAACTTACAGTGCCTGTGTTGTGTTAGTGAAGGACTAGTAATTCCCTATAGCTATGACTGGAAAGGGATGTGTAACTGTAAAGGGGTCTGTAAAATGGATTGGATTAAAACCTCTTTATTTATAAACTTGAGGCACAGGCTGCAGTTGGGAAAGAGAGGAGTACAGGTACATATACAGTCTATATACAGAACCGTATCTCATCCCTGCTGATTTCATTGGATAAGGATGTAGTAAGGGCAAGAACAAAAAAACTAAGTAAAAAAGCTATGCAAAGGCACGCAGACATTTGTTGCTACTGTATTTTATCCAGAGGATGTCTTAATAAATGCACAGTTTGCAAATATGTAAAATAAATGTTGTCCTGTTTAATCATTACTAATCCTTACCTTCGGTACCGCATGTTCAAAACCTGGCGCTTGATCTAGGGATGTAATTGGAGGTATGACGTTTTTCATGTAATTATTCTCCATTCTCCTCTTGGAACAAAAAAAAAAAAAAAAAAAAAAGACTTCTATTGTCTATATAGACATCTATTGTATATACCAATTTTCAGTAGAGTTAATTACACAAAATGCGTGAGGCTTTTCTAACTGCCAAGCCTATAAGTGATGCAGCAAGCTCTTGATACATGAGCAGATATAATTTAGTGCTTCCTGTACTAATCCTTTATTGTGTTGGTTGCAGTTTAGTCTCTGCCTTAAATTCCTATCATACTAATTTTCAGTACAGGTAATTACACAAAATGTGTAAGGTTTTACTAAATGCCATGTCTGGAAGTGTTGCTTCTAACTCTTGATACATGAGCAGATGTAATTAAATGCTCCCCGTACTTATCCTTCATTCTGTTGGCTGCAGTTTTGTCTCTACCTTGCATTCCCTTCATATACTGTGAGACTTGTACATCATCACTCACGGGTGTTACGTTTACAAGTTAGTAGAGGATATACTGTGGTACTCTCATTTTGACAAAAGGCAGCTGGACAAAAGAAAAAACAATACAGTATATCTACAGATATGGCACTTATAAAGAATACTTGGGACCTGGGGTTTTCTGGATAAGGGGTCTTTCCATAATTTGGATCTCCATTCCTTAAGTCTTCTAAAAAATAATTTCAATGTTAATTAAACCTAATAGAAATGTATTGCCTCCAGTAAAGATTCATTATATCTTAGATCAAACACAAGGTACTGTCTTATTATTACAGAGAAAAAGGAAATAATTTATCTGGAAACTCGTTATCAAGAGAGCTCACAATTACAGTTAGGCCATCTCTCATAGACTACATTTTAAACCAATAATTCTAATTTTTAGAAAAGATTTCCTTTGTCAAATTTTTGCAGCTGTTTAGCAAAAAAAAAAAAAAAATCAATGGCGAAATGTGGAAATTCGCCAAGAATCCATGCCTGGTGAAAAATTTCATTCATTACTAATTCTAGATAATAGATCCTATACCTGTGTATACATAAACCTTTAACCCCCTTATACTGTATTTCTTGCAATCTGGGGTTCAGTATGGGCTAGGCATTTTCTAAAGCTAATAAGTCGTATTTTGAATTCATTTGTGGGGACTAATTATAGATTTTTTTAAACTGTGCAATATGAATAATTTTACAAAATGTATCATAAAGTGATTTGCAATTCATAGGACCAGAATTAATTTGTAGCATTTTGTGATCGAAATAAAAGCAATCAATATGAATGCTTTTTTCTGAACTTTCTGACAATTTGTTAATAACAGGATTGTCTAAAACTGATACATGCACCTCATGAGCCACAATTACCTGAGCACCTAGGGTAAGTAGTGTTCTTTAACTATAAGAAGAACTAAATCCAATAACTAACAGGATATCCTACATGGGTCTGTAGATGAGAATACCAATGAGGGTCATTTCTGAGTGCAAGTGCAGTGTGCAAAGCGCAATTTTGGAGACAATTTACCCATAATCCAGTTTTTCTCTCTTATTATCCCAGCATTATTGCAGCTGTGCAGGGAGATTAGTTCACAGCAATTGCACCTGATATGTCAAAACTAATGCAACTGCACTTTTCTTTTTGCACAAATCAGCTACATTTAGCATATTCAGAGTAGGGGTTGTGTCACTTCTGGTGCTCCTTTTGCATGATATTCACTAGGCACAAGTCTGGTAAGCCTTAGTGATGAGCAAATCTGTCCTCATTTTTTTGCACATTTTTGGTTTGGCAAAAATGTGCAAAATTGCTGATAAATTGTAAAAAAAAAAACGAAATGCGGCTACCGCGCAACTTTTTTTTATGTGACCGCAACTTTTTTTTACATGAACGCAATGGTTTTGATGTAGCCTTTTTGATGCAACCTTGACTTTTTCCTCACTCTTGGAATCTTTTTAAGAAATGCAGAATTTTGCAGTGAAAGGCACGCATGCCTGGCGAAAAAATGTGTTCATCCTAGCCTATTGATGTAAATTGTAGGAACCCAGGACCTACTTCTAGGTCCAGGGTGGTCTACCACAAAGATTTCCTTACAGCACAAAATAAATTATTCTTTAGCTGCTGCCAACGGCGGCATAACAATGGCAATCCTGGCCTCCCTGCAAAAGAAATTTCAGAGGGAGCTGGCATGCACTTACCCAACCCTTCCTCCATCCACTCTCCCACCTTCTCCCCAGCTGCTTGTGCTGAGTATTGGAGAGAGTGGCTGGAGAAAGGGATTCCTTACAGCTATAGAGGAATGAGACCACATGGTTCAGGCTCCCTGTTACAGCCAGGGTTCAGGCAGGGTCTGCTTCCTCTATAGTTATGCCACTGGCTGCCACTCCATTACCATATTGTCACTATCCCCCCACTTTTATATCATGTTGCAGTTCCCATAGAACAAGATATATTATTCAATCCAAGGAAACCTACAGTGGGTGCAATTAAAAAAAAAAGCAGTAACCAAGGTGATGATCAAATGTTTATTTCTACTGAAAACATTTCTAATTAAGATGAAATCATATGCATTAAGCTATCCTTGAATAAGCTTTTGAGAAATTAATAAGCAGCTTCTTGGTTGCAAATAAGAAGATCATAATTATCCTGATCTAGCCTGAAGGCTGTGATTGACTTCCCAGAGTAAAGTAAACATATTATGTATGCATACAAGGTCTTAAACTTAGTGCATAAGCTCATGCAACATACTGTAATACATACCATCACAACTATAACTATATCAGTAGATGGAGGCTACATAAGGCCACCTTCCTAAGAATGTATTACAACTCAAGAAAGCTGAATGGGATCACTTTACTCATAAGTTCTGGTTGTTCTTATTTACCAAAGTAAAAATGTCAGTAGTTGCATGTTGGTCTAGCAATATTACTAAGGAAGTTGTTCCCGATTTGCTCAATATGCTGACTGATAAATGTAAAGAAAAATGACATGCAACATATAGACAGCATGGTTTTATTGAGGAAAGATAAAGTTAAACTAATCTAAGCATCCCTTTTGAGCATATGACCATGCTCTCCGACATTTGGCACTGTTGCACACAAGTTGATAATATAGTACTTTATTTTTAACTGAAGGTTCACAACAGTATTGTAGTTGGTCAGCAGACATTGGTGGTCAAAGAAGTAGTTTAGAAGGGTACTCAGATAGATACTATGTCCTTAAGCCATTTGGAAGATGATAAAATAAAAGTAGGGTTAGGAAGAGCTGTTGAAAAAGTAGAAGGGATAAACAATAACAAGCAATTGGACAAACCAGAGAGACTGGGCAGATTAGGTGCCTTATTTCTTTGTATCTAAACTATCCAGTGGCGACATCATAGAAAATAGAAGAAAAACTTCAGTACCTACACCTTCACCCATTGCACTGATGCCCATGTCTATGTATTCTATGTGGCCAGCTACATGGGGCTTCTTCTGGCCCAGCCAATAAAGTAGAGGTATACATTAAGGCAGGGATCACCAACCTTTCTTACTCGTGAGCCATAGTTAAATGTAAAAAGACTTGGAGAGCAACACAAGCATCATAAAAGTTCATGGAGGTGCCAAATAAGGGCTAAAATTGGCTATTAGGCAGCCTCTATGCACACTAACAGCTTACAGGGGGTTTTATTTGGTAGTAAATCTTGTTTTTATTAAAACTACCTGGTTTGGGGGCACTGAGAGCAACATTCAAGGGGTTGGTGAGCAACATGTTGCCCCCGAGCCACTGGTTGGGGATCACTTCATTAAGGTACCTCTTTATGACACAGAGCATACACTATTGTTGCTTTATTTTATATTTTCTGGTTACAGGGAGGATTATCTTTTATTACAAGATTGGTGCTTGTTGAAAAGTTGGGGCACAACCATGAATGTATTGTTTTGCTGCTTCAATTTAAAAGGTAGATACTGTCATCCCTTCTGTTAATGGTCTCAGGGGGATACTTTTGGCTCAGCCTGGAATAAAAGAAAGACAGATTTCTGTATTTTAACAGATCATGATAGTAGGTAAGGAGTAAACATTGTTTGTAAAAAGAACATCTTGATAAGATTTCCCTTTCTTTAGTAAATGAAAACAGCGTGTTCTTTCTTCAGGCTAAAGGCTTTCACCTGTCAACGCTGTGGCTAAGAGAACAGTTTCCTATTAATCAAATATTTAGAACAATCACAGGCTTTGATTTATTGCATTGTCCAGAGCCATCTCCGGGTGGCTATTAAACTGTACTGATGGCTTCGACGATGAGCTCCAATCAATGACTATGAGCCACTTGGCAGATTTTATACTTGATCAAATAAGGACAGCAACCTTGGAACAGAGTACAGCAAATGTATGAGATTTTTGTTTTACTTTGGTTTGTTTTAATACTAAGAGATTTCAATGGATTGTGGTTGCATTTTCTACTTTTTCTAAAATAGACTATTTTTCTTGCTTTTAAAAGATATTATTAGGATATTATTTAAAAAAATGTCAAGTTGTTCCTTTTAGTTTTGCATGAACTAAATGAAAATCATTTTCAAAAAGAAAAAAGTTCTACTCTTTTATTTTGAAGAATTAAGTCAGACTGATAGGGAAAAGATTGCATAACTCTGTAGCCTTTGCTCCCTTTTGTTTTTGAGTTATTGTCATTTAATAAAATCCAACTTTTGAATATATATATATATATATGTATATATAGATAGAAATCTTCAAAAGGACCAGCACTCCAATTTGCAATAAATCAAATGGTTCATGTACATCCAACAATTTGGCCCACTTCAGGGCCTTTCTCAAGGAAAAATGACAGAAGTAACTTAGTGTATTTAAATTTCTTACTTTGAGAAAGGCTAGACTGTGAGTGCAGTCCTGTGAGTGCAGTTCCCTTCCATTCTTGTATTATTCTTTGATACTGCACCCAGCTACTTACTCCACTATGTATATTTATACATACAGGTATATCAAGAATGATATTATTTTTATGATTTGAAACAAAGCTGAACGAAGAAGGACATATTGCTGAGAAAAGAGATTATAAAGAGGAACTTTTGACTATTTTGATTATATCAAGATTTATATTATTAACATTAATGAAGAATATATATATATATATATATATATATATATATATATATATATATATATATATATATATATATATATTTATAGAAACTTAGAAAAGACTGTATAATAATTGATGAACCATTCTCTAATGCTAAATATGGAGCTTTAACCTTCCTACAAATATTCTTCTTTGTTATGTTAATAAATGCAGCATGAATTTTCCCTACTCATCTTCATGCATCAGTGTAAGTAAATAGTAACATAGTAACATAGTAAGTTGGGTTGAAAAAAGACATACGTCCATCACGTTCAACCATAATGCCTATATATAACCTGCCTAACTACTAGTTGATCCAGAGGAAGGCAAAAAAACCCATCCAAAGCCTCTCCAATTTGCCGCAGAGGGGAACAAATTCCTTCCTGACTCCAAGGTGGCAATCGGACCAGTCCACGGATCAACCTGCACTAAGAGCTATCTCCCATAACCCTGTATTCCCTCACTTGTACTGAGAGCTATCTCCCATACCCCTGTATTCCCTCAATTGTACTGAGAGCTATCTCCCATAACCCTGTATTCCCTCACTTGTACTGAGAGCTATCTCCCCTACCCCTGTATTCCCTCACTTGTACTGAGAGCTATCTCCCATACCCCTGTATTCCCTCACTTGTACTGAGAGCTATCTCCCATACCCCTGTATTCCCTCACTTGTACTGAGAGCTATCTCCCATAACCCTGTATTCCCTCACTTGTACTGAGAGCTATCTCCCCTACCCCTGTATTCCCTCACTTGTACTGAGAGCTATCTCCCCTACCCCTGTATTCCCTCACTTGTACTGAGAGCTATCTCCCATAACCCTGTATTCCCTCACTTGTACTAAGAGCTATCTCCCCTACCCCTGTATTCCCTCACTTGTACTGAGAGCTATCTCCCATAACCCCTGTATTCCCTCACTTGTACTAAGAGCTATCTCCCATACCCCTGTATTCCCTCACTTGTACTAAGAGCTATCTCCCATACCCCTGTATTCCCTCACTTGTACTGAGAGCTATCTCCCATAACCCTGTATTCCCTCACTTGTACTGAGAGCTATCTCCCATAACCCTGTATTCCCTCACTTGTAGTGATTTGATTGTAAATTCTGCAATTCCTTTCCTAATTCATTGTGTGTTGATTTTTTATCAACTGTACATGAATACAGTCATGGGAAAACATGACACATTTTTTTCTAAATTTATCAGTTAATAGAGCTTCTCCAGCAGAATGCTGCATTGAAACCCATTTTCCAAAAAGACAAATAGTTTTTCCATATTCTTCATTTCCAGGGTGCCACAGCCATGTGACCTGTGCTCTGATAAACTTCAGTCACACTTTATCGCTGAGCAAGTTGGAGTGATATCAAGCCACCCCCCAGCAGCCGATCAGCAGAACAATGGAAAGGGAAAAAGATCCCGGTAGATATCAGAATAGCACTCAATAGTAAGAAATGCAAGTCTTGCTTGGGACTCCTCCAGTTACATGGGAGTAGGAGAAACAATAGGTTACCTGAAAGCAGTTCTAATGTGTAGCGCTGGCTCCTTCTGAAAGCTCAGACTCAGGCACAATGCACTGAGATTGCATCTACACACCAATAAAAAAATACATTTATTGGTTCAAGAATAACATTTTAAATGGTAGAGTGAATTAATTGCTATATAAATTTAGAAATAAAAGTACACCGTTTCCAACAAACGACTGCTTTCTAAGCTAAGGTCTATTGGTCTTAGTGAAGTCATTGCACATGGATAGAAAACTGGCTACAGGATCGGGTACAGAGGGTGGTTGTTAATGGCACATTCTCTACTTGGAGTAAGGTTCTCAGTGGGGTCCCTCGGGGTTCTGTACTGGGTCCACTTTTGTTTAACTTGTTCATAAATGACTTAGGGGAGGGTATTATAAGTAATGTATCAGTGTTTGCAGATGACACAAAACTCTGCAGACCAGTCAATTCTATCCAGGATGTGGCATCCTTGCAGCAGGATCTTGACCAACTGCCAATCTGTGCGGCTAAGTGGCAGATGAGATTTAATGTGGATAAATGTAAGGTCATGCACCTGGGATGTAAAAATATGCCCCCACTTATACCCTTAATGGGACTGCACTAGGCAAATCCATAATGGAGAAGGACCTTGGAGTCCTTGTAGATAATAAACTTGGCTGTAGCAAGCAATGCCAGGCAGCAGCTGCAAGGGCAAACAAGGTTTTGAGCTGTATTAAAAGGGGGATAGATTCACGGGAGGAGGGGGTTATTCTTCCCCTTTACAGAGCGCTGGTAAGGCCCCATCTAGAATATGCTGTTCAGTTTTGGTCTCCAGTGCTCAAACGGGACATTATTGAGTTAGAGAGGGTCCAGAGAAGGGCAACTAAGTTGGTAAAGGGTATGGAAAGTCTCAGTTATGAAGAAAGACTGGCCAAGTTGGGTCTGTTTACACTGGAGAAGAGGCGCTTAAGAGGTGACATGATAACTATGTATAAATATATAAAGGGATCATATAATAACCTTTCTAATGTTTTATTTATCAGTAGGTCCTTCCAACGGACACGAGGGCACCCACTCCGTTTAGAAGAAGGGAGGTTCCATTTAAACATTCGGATTTTTTACTGTGAGAGTTGTGAAGTTGTGGAATTCATTTTTAAAAATTAGAATTATTTGCTTATAATGGAGTCTATGGGAGATGGCCTTTCAGTAATTCAGAACTTTCTGGGTAATGGGTTTCCGGATAACAGATTCCTTGCTTGTAGGTGCATATACAGTATTTTGGAAAAAAAAATATCTACCAAATAAATGGATTCAGTATACGTTCACACAAAGAGTATTTTATGATAATGTCAGCATTTTCATTTTTGCACTGCAGCTGCATTTACATAAATTATGGGAACCCTTTGAGCTATGCTAATTATTTTCTTTATTAATTGTATTTATTTGGTTAGAAAGATTTGAAAGTAGAAAGTAGAAAGTATTTATTTGAAAGAAAATAACACCCCCCCCCCCCCAAAAAAAAGCGAATTATAAAGTGCATTTCAAAGCATGGTGTCTGCACTGAACAGCATGTTACAAATAATAGCAAATCCCATAATCTGTAATAGTGTTGTACTGTAGTAAAGCATTCGTCTTTAATAATGCAGAACTTAATTTCTTCAGCTTGTAGAAATCTGCAGGGTGCTGAGAAAAGGATTTTAATGGAAAATATATTAAAGACTATGGGGCACATTTACTAATCCGCGAACGCTCCGAAGGCGTCCGAATGCGTTTTTTTCGTAATGATCGATATTTTGCGATTTTTCCGTAAATTGTCGCGACTTTTTCGTAGCCGTTACGACTTTTTTGTAGCCATTGCGATTTGCACTAATTGTCGCGACTTTTTCGTAGCTGTCGCGCCGAGTATGAAAGTTTCGGATTCATTCAAGCTTCAGTATCGTGACTTTCCTTGGGCCAGGTTGGAGCTGCAGAGTGCCATTGAGCCCTATGGGAGACTTTCCTTGGGCCAGGTTGGAGCTGCAGAGTGCCATTGAGCCCTATGGGAGACTTTCCTTGGGCCAGGTTGGAGTTGCAGAGTGCCATTGAGCCCTATGGGAGACTTTCCTTGGGCCAGGTTGGAGCTGCAGAGTGCCATTGAGCCCTATGGGAGACTTTCCTTGGGCCAGGTTGGAGCTGCAGAGTGCCATTGAGCCCTATGGGAGACTTTCCTTGGGCCGGGTTGGAGCTGCAGAGTGCCATTAAGCCCTATGGGAGACTTTCCTTGGGCCAGGTTGGAGCTGCAGAGTGCCATTGAGCCCTATGGGAGACTTTCCTTGGGCCGGGTTGGAGCTGCAGAGTGCCATTGAGCCCTATGGGAGACTTTCCTTGGGCCAGGTTGGAGCTGCAGAGTGCCATTGAGCCCTATGGGAGACTTTCCTTGGGCCAGGTTGGAGCTGCAGAGTGCCATTGAGCCCTATGGGAGGCTTTCCTTGGGCCAGTTTGGAGCTGCAGAGTGCCATTGAGCCCTATGGGAGACTTTCCTTGGGCCAGGTTGGAGCTGCAGAGTGCCATTGAGCCCTATGGGAGACTTTCCTTGGGCCAGGTTGGAGCTGCAGAGTGCCATTGAGCCCTATGGGAGACTTTCCTTGGGCCAGGTTGGAGCTGCAGAGTGCCATTGAGCCCTATGGGAGACTTTCCTTGGGCCAGGTTGGAGCTGCAGAGTGCCATTGAGCCCTATGGGAGACTTTCCTTGGGCCAGGTTGGAGCTACAGAGTGCCATTGAGCCCTATGGGAGACTTTCCTTGGGCCAAGTTGGAGCTGCAGAGTGCCATTGAGCCCTATGGGAGGCTTCCAAAATCATGCAAAGTCTGAAAGGTTTGCCCACTGTTTACGAGCGCTCAATATACGAGCAAATCGTAACGGCTACGAAAAAGTCACGACAATTCGCGCAAGTCGTAATAGTTACGAAAAAGTCGTAACAGCGACAAAAAAAAAAATCGCAAAAAATACGAAAAAGTTGCAAAATGTTCGTTTTCCAATCCGGATTGGATTAGTAAATCAGCCCCATTGAGTTTAATTTTCTTACTTTCTCTTTAACTTTGAATAGGTGTGAGGTTACAGTTACGCAAACATGAATAGATAATTATGCCTTGTTTCTAAAGCCCTTCAGTTATTCTAATACAGGTATGGGATCCCTTATCTGGAAACCCATTATCCAGAAAGCTCCGAATTACGGAAAGCCCATCTCCCAAAGACTCCATTTTAATCAAATAATTCACATTTTAAAAAATGGTTTCCTTTTTCTCTGTAATAATAAAACTGTACCGTGTACTTGATCCCAACTAAGATATAATTAATCCTTATTGGAGCCAAAACAATCCTATTGGGTTTATTCAATATTTACATGATTTTTAGTAGGGATGCACCAAACCCACTTTTTTGGGTTCAGCTGAACCCCCGAACCCACCCTGATGGATTCTGCTGAATCTCGAACCGAATCCTAATTAGCATATGCTTATTATGATCAGGAAGGGTTAAAAGTTGGCGCGTGTAGCTAAAAATCACCCCTAAAACTGAACCCTTTCCGAGTGTGAATTAACATATGCTATTTTATGCTAATTAGGATTCAGATTGGGTTCGGCCAAGCACGTGGATTTGGCTGAAACCGAATCCATTAAAAAAAAGGCTGGATTCGGCCCGAATCCCAAACCAAATCCGGGATTTGGTACATCCCTAATTTTTACTAGACTTATGGTTTAGAGATCCTAATTACGGAAAGATCCCTTATCCAGAAAACCCCAGGTCCCGAGCATTCTGGGTAACAGGTTCTATATCTGTAGTCCTTTTACTTGAAACCACAATGGGCACCTGGGTTGAATTTTATCATTATTAACAAGTACTTATAAAGTGCCAACATATTGCACAACCCTGTATAATAGACACATTACACAAATACACAGGTTACATATATACTGATTACAAAAAATACTGAGGAATACATGATGAGGTAAAGAGGGCCCTGCTCATTAGAGCTTACAGTCCAATAGAATAATGGGTATGGGGCACATACAAAGCATGGGGAAGTGGCTGGCATCTGGGCTTCCCATGGCACAACTCAAACTTGATTAAAAATGCACAAGCTAGGAAGGTGCTAGGGAACTTTGCACTTCCCTCCTGGTTATAGAGGTTTAGAGATACATGGCTTCATAGTAACTGTCACTGCTGTGTTCTATACCTTACTTAATCTTTAATATGGAACAAGAGGCAAAGTAAAGTTGGCAGTTTTAAAGAGAGCTTCATGCTTTTTGCTTTGTGCACAAGGATCTAAGAGCCACGGTTTTGCTCTCTTTTTTGTGTGGTTGCACCTAGTCCTTAAATGGCCGCTATGATGTTAGTAAAACGCATATTTTGAATGCCTCTTGGGAGGGCCATCTCCCATCTTAGGGTGCAAGGAAAGCTGAATTTACAAGGTTGTGTGTGTGTGCTACAATCAGCTGTAAAAGAATTTCCTGGAAAACAAAGGTCTTGAGATGTTAGTCAGCCGGGAACAGTCATCTGATATTTCTCTGGCCAATTCTAAGCACAGCAACATCTTAAGACCCTTTTTTTCAGGAAATTCAGTCACTGTCGACTATACAGGATAGTCAGCCTAAACACCAGCAGGCAGCGGTGTTAATTATATTGGCAATTTAAAAACAGCTAATGTCTTAAAAACTAGAGAAAAAAAACTAGAAAATGTAAATTGCAAAAGTGCTTGTTTAAAGGTTTACATTTCCTTTAAATGTCAGGTTAAACCAGACCAAATTTGTTGAAGGCGTTATCTCTTAATGGTTTAATTGAAAAGATTATATTTAATGATTTGAAAACCCTTAATTAACAATATAGGCAAATCTTCTGATAACTCATGGTACTTCATGATATCTCCCCTTTAAAACAAGGAATTAAGTCTATGAATATTCTTATTCATCCAGGTCATGATATACTTAATTCTAATTCAGTATAATTTCAGATTTAGACTTTAGAATTTTAGACTTAATTCTACTAGATACTGTAAGGAATTAAGTATTATTCACAAGTATGATTCATCACAAGCAGTGATATAGACAAATGTACCTAAATAAGTGCCAAAATGTAATGTAAATTAATTCTGAAAATGGATTCATTTGAAACTATAAATTTAGAAGCAGCACAGAATCATCATATGGTCCTGGGCAACTTTATATGATAATGCAGATTTAACTGAAATATAATTTTGTCAGAAAAGAAAGTGAAGAGCAGCAGAATGGTAATGTGTTTCCAGAAGCTTGTTAGAAATATTTGTCAGGGAAAATGACACTGTCTGTGAATCAGCACAAAATGCACGCACCCTGTGTTTTTGGGCACTGATATTCCCTAGGAATCTTACATTGTGTTAAAGAAATAGCAGATTTATGCTTTTTAGAAATAATTATAAATAATATATTATAAATTAGATTGTAAGCTCTACGGGGCAGGGAACTCCTTCCTACTGTGTCTCATACCACATGGTACTTATTCCCTGTGCATTTATACATATTTATTGTATTTATTTATTATAACACTTGCCCTCCCTGTGTGTAATTTTGTATTTTGTAAGACTGTACAGCGCTGCGTACCCTTGTGGCACTTTATAAATAAAGTTATACATACATACATACATAATCATTTTATGAAAATATATATATAAGATAAATATTATACTGAGAAAATACTCACACAGCAATTTTTTCCAAAGCAGAGGATTATGGGCATCTTCATAATTATCAAGCTGCGAATAAACCAGATTACACAGTTATTAAAATACCTTCTGGAATGTAATTGGTTTCTAAGGGTAACAAATTGAACAGAAATAATATAAGGTACAAAACTTAAAGCTTGAAATCGCCATTTACCAGCAGCGAGCAGAAAAGTTCCACAAGGTATCCGAGAATTCTCAGCTCCTGTAGAATAAAATATAATGCTATTTTTTAGATCCAATACTTATAACATGAAAATAATAAAATGACAACACTGATTTATCAAAATGAGTGATTAAAGCTCACTACAAACAAATAAATAAGGTTGAGGAGACTGCCTCATACAGACAAAAGCAAACAAAAGGAATTCTGGGAATGAATTCCAAACTCTTAAAAAAATCCCATTTACATGGGTTTATCCCATAGGCTACAGCTCACCCACTGGGCTTGAAGCTGAGCTTGAGGCTCATCAGTGTAGTGCAGTGTAGTTTTCTGATCAGCTTAGGTAGAGTCACCATGTGGTTCTACAAACAAATAAATAAGGTCTGTAGTTGGGAATCTGATCAGCTATTATCCTGGCTTCTGCTTCAAGCCCAGTGGGTGAGCTTTAGCCTATAGGATAAACCCATGTAAATGGGATTTTTTTAAGAGTTTGGAATTCAAGCTCACTACAGAAACATTCACCCATTTTCTATTTATTCCTGGGATTTTTAGTAGTGTATTTATCAATAGTTAAACCCTAACTGGTAACACTGGTTTCCCCCAATCCTAGACATAACAAATAGCCCATGGGTTGAACCTATTCAATGAATAAAGTGGTTTTGGGGACCCAATGCCCTTTTTCTTCTCCATTCCACTCGTCATGGGTGACAAGAAGAAAGGAAAAGCCCCTAGCTGTTTAGTTACTGGATTGTTTTTAAAAGACAAGTAAAACAAAAGCAATGATTATACATAATACAGAAAGTTTTACTCTGTACACATAAAAATGTTGTTCTTTGTTTCTGTATTCTATTTAAATGAACAGATACAGCACCTCCTAGAAAAGATGTGTTAAAAAAGGACTACAGGTTTAATTGTAGTGTTTTTGCTGTCAGATGAGGTTGTCTACAGACAATATCTATTTTAAATACATGCATGGAATCTATTATCTAAGGGAATGGCCTTCCCGTAATTCGGAGCTTTCTCTATAACAGGTTTCTGGATAGGGATCCCAGACCTGTTTTTTTATGTCCAATACAGGAGGTTGAAGTTTGCATGCAAGTCTAGAATACTGTATTTAATTTAGCATTCTTGTTAAAACTATGTTCTTTCAGATATATCTTTTAGAAGATCAATAAATCCCTGTGGAACCTTTCTGCATTACTTTGGAACAGAACAATGCCATTGAAAAAAGCAGATTTATGAGTTAGTGGTCAACATAAATACATCTGGAGCTGCCATAATTCAAAACCTGATGTAGTGCTTCCATTAAAGGAAGAGTGAAACATGCCTCTTACACAACCAAAATGTTTTCTTATTAACAGGAACTTAAGCAGAGCCTAAAATGTCAATTATATTTGTTCTGAAGCTGAACTACATTGCCACACATTACAGCAAGTTTATTTTATTAGTAAAAAATGTAATCTTACAAAGCTGTGTCACACAGATATACGCAATTTGTTTAGAAGTAAAATTCTCCATTAATTTACCAGGATGATATTTAGTATATTATTGCTCAGAATTTCCCTTTTCATAATATTTATTTGCAGATTAAGGCTGCTAAGAAAATAAAAAGAGAACTAAAACCTTTCTAAAGAAGTAGGCTAGAAATTTTGTACATTTTGTTTTGGGATCCTGTACCAGCCCAAGGCAACCACAGCTCTTTAGCAGGGAAGATCTGTGCCTCCAAATAGGCTGCTGTCATTTACCTGAGCTTAGGGGCCGATGCACAATATACTTTATATATATACAGAATATAAATATCCCAATATAAGGCTGACTACTAATTAATACAGATAATTGCTACATGACAGCTCTGGAACCAGTGCAATTAGCATCAGAATTTAATAATCATCCCTGTAGCATCAGCTTATAACAGGCCAACCTCATGTACTGATTGCTGCTAACCTTAGCTTCTCAACAGCTGCTCAGAGTGCACTGAGAATGCTGACATTCCTAACAAAATCCAAGATGGAGAGCTCCTGTGCACAAAACTGATGGCCTGGTTTATTACTAATATACTACTGTGACAGTGGAAAAACATGGCCTGCAGCGTTCACCAGTGCCATACTGCCAAAGGAGCTTCTTGGAAAATGTTGACTTCTACCTAAACCTACAAAGGAATGTCATGGATTCAAGGTCAGTAGGATCCATGTAGGCATATATCCTCCAGTATTCATCATCAGTATCATGAGTAAGAGTTTTAATTCCAAGTTTAATCATTTTTAAGTTCAGTGGTTCTTATTACTGGTTATGGTCAGTGTGTAGCATACCACCTATACTCATTGCCTAAACTGACAGTGACACAACTGAGAGTGACACATGGCACTTAAAAGAAAAATAAAATGATACTTGAGGAAATTTTAAAACTGATGATAAAGCTCATGCCACAAGAAGAATATGGAGCGTATTTTCGACTTGCCAAAAATATGTGCCATACGTTTTGTGTGGCATTAGCCTTAAAGAGCAAGGAAAGGCTTCTACTATAGCAGGGGTCTCAAACTCGCGGCCCGCGGTACAATATTTTGTGGCCCGCACCAACGCCGAATGAATGGATCGCGATTTTTATTGCGATTCAAGGGATAATGCAAGGCACGGCGGGCGGGAGCTGCTGATTGCGGAAATGACATTATGCCATCATAACAGTTATTATGGGAAGACGTAAGGAGCTAATTGTGCACACAGAATGTCTTCCCATAATAACTGTTATGATGGCATAACGTCATTTCCGCAATCAGCAGTTCCCGACTTTTTTTTGTGAAATCCCTTATGCGGCCCAGCCTCATCCTGACTTTGCCTCCTGTGGCCCCCAGGTAAATTGAGTTTGAGCCCCCTGTACTATAGCCCTTAATATATTGTAGAGCCCCCTTGCCTGTAGCAGATCGCCAACTTTATTTTTTAAAATAATGCTCCCTTCTCCCAAAATGTGCCTTCTAACTTTGCTCTATTTGCACTCTGTTGGATTTTTTGTGCACTTAAATGCGCAGCTCTCCCCAGCATCGTCCCTGCGGCGACCAAACACCACCCCCCACTCGGAACTACTGTTCTGGTGGGGGAGAGATGCCAAATAGAAGCGATCTTCACTGTAAGGCTTCATACTTACTACATTTCCTTAGCAAATTTTGCATTAGAACTAAAGTTTATCTTGTCTGGAAGAAATTGTTCTTCCAATATTTTCATAAAATGTAACAGAAATATACCCTATAAAACTGAAAAAATCCCACTTTCTGCAGCTTAGAGAAATGGATACAGTGGAGTAAAGAGTTCATATACATTCTTCAAAAAAGTAACTGAGTAATTGTTCAGAGGCTCAATTGGAAGATTCTCTGGAATGACAATGTTTTGCAAACAACAATTTCTTATTGCTTCTGAATAGACATCTTTATTACTGGAGAAGCAAGCCCATGATTATGTTAGGCCATTCTATCTTGACCTTGAAAAAGACAAAATGCTGAATGCCACAAATACAAATAAATATTTTTGAAAAGGCAAATAGCTTTTAATAATATAATTATCTCAAATAATAGTATAGGCTATAGTTTGGCTTTTGCAGAATGCAGACCAATATTCTTAATAAATGAAAACTATACCCCCAAAATGCATCTTTTACTAACAGTTTATATTATATTAATTGGCCTATTAAAGAATCTAGCCCAACTGGAATATATATATCAGTAAATATTTCCCTTTTATATTCTTTCCCTTGAGCCACCATTTAGTGATGGGCTGGGTGCTCCCTCAGAGATCACATGACCAGAAATAATGCAACTCTGACTGTAACAGGAAGTAGTGTGGGAACAAAACACAGAACTCTGTCCATTCATTGGCTGATGTGGCCTAGCATGTATGTGTGCAGCGTAAATCATATGATACTAGAGGGCAGCACTTAGTACTTAAAATGGCAATTTTCTATTTAGGATTACCCAATGGCACATACTACTAAAAATTATACTCTTATGAAAATGGTTTATTTAGATGAAGCAGGGTTTTACATATGAGCTGCTTTATGCAACATCATTTTATGGAGAGCTATTTTGTTTGGAGGTATAGTTTTTAGTGATGAGCGAATTTTTCCGCCAGCCATGGATTTGCAGCGAATTTCCTCATTTCGCCATTGGCGAATTGTGGAGCAAAACTTTTTGTTGCACGTCAAATAGTGCGTGGTAGCGTTAAATTGTGCATGGTTGTGTCAAAATTGGGCACGGCCGCGTCAAAAAAAGGCACGCCGCGTCAAATTAGGCGCAGCCGTGACAAAAAAGCATGGGCAACAAAAAAGATGCACCCAACAAAAAAAATAGTGCAACAAATGTGTTTCGCAAATTTTTCGTTGTTTCGCAAATTTTCTTGCCGTTTTGCTAGTTTTATGGCGAAGCAAAATGGGACAGATTCACTCATCACTAGCAGTAACATAAAAAGTCAAGTTGACCATATCCTTTCTAAAACCCTTTACAGATGGCCCCAAAAGAAAGAACCATGTGGACTTGACATCTTCAATTTACCTTATAAAACACATATACAGCACTAATATGTTTATACTTGAATTTAGTATTACCCACATATTACTAGAAAATATTATCATTCCAGTGGTTGAAAAACTTAATTTGGTAGTTGCATATCTGATTGCAATGCTGGTTTCAGAAAAAAAACCTGCCAGTATTTATCCAGTGTAGAACCCAATGTTATACTGCAGGGAATCATGCAAAATCAGAAAAATGCATTTAAAAGCAGTATTTCATTTGTATATACCAAGATGGTATAGTTCAGATATAGGATCACAGGAAGTCAAATATGACATATCATTGGATCTTTAGCACATGGAGGCACTCATATAATGCGTACTGCTGAAGTTCACAGGGCACTAATAACTTTATCTTTTGTAGAATTCTTCCTTGCGCTACATTTTAAAATAAAATTCTAAAGTGGGTACAAAGATATTAAATACACTATCTACAGTTAAAGTTGCTATTATGCTGAATTGCTTGGGACCAGGTCCTTTAAGGCATGACATAGTCTTGGAAGCAGCACGCTGTGCCAAGAAACTGAGGTCACATGAAGTATTGCTTCTGAAAACTTACAGTATAGGAAATGTGAGTGTGTAATAGGAATTGGCAGCCCATGACTCTAAGATTTCACACTTCTAAATTTTGAATTCTGATTTCTTTTCTCCATTACTTTATATAGAACTATCTACTTAGAGATCAGATATTACCTGAGACACAATGACTGAAAGCACTTTATTTTGTAATATACTGTATATATACCAAGGCTGAATTTAATATACTATAGAAAGAGCATTATTATTGTATTACTGTTATTATTACTATATTTTGTATAGTGCAGACACATTTTACACAGCATTTTACAGTGATTATACATCATTCACACTACACATTGGTCTCTGAAGTCAATTTAACCTGGAGCAAATCAACCTGGATGTATGTGTTTGGAGTGTAGGCGGAAATGGAGTACCCCTGCACAGACATAAGCTACTCTTTGCTGATAGTACCCAGGCCAGTATATGTAAGGCTGAAGTGCAACCTACTACTGAGACACTGTGCTGATATATGATATAACAGATTATTGCATAGGTACAATGTAGTACCATTTGGGCTTTTTCTTGCATGGAACAGTAATTGTAATGATACTATACAAAGAAATACTGGTACAGGTATCGGACCCCTTCTCCGGAAACCCATTATCCAGAAAGTTCCACATTACAGAAAGACCATCTGCCATAGGCTCCATTTTATTCAAATAATTCCCATTTTTAAAAATTGTTTCCTTTTTCTCTCTAATAATAAAACAGTACCTTGTCCTTGATACCAACTAAGATATAATTAATCCTTATTGGAGCCAAAACAAGCCTATTGGGTTTAATTACTGTTTAAATAATTTAATTAGCAGACCTAAAATAGGGGATCCGAATTACAGAAAGACCCCTTATCCAGAAAACCCCAGGTCCTGAGCATTCTGGATAACAGGTCCCATGCCTGTATAGTGAAAGCACTCCATTTGAGAGAATCCCTATATCAGTGCTGTCCAACTGGCGGCCCGCGGGCCGCATGCGGCCCGCGACCCCCCTCTGTGTGGCCCCCCACCTGTCTGGCTGCTTTGATGGCTTACTCTTGTGTAAGCTTTAAATGGTATCAGTACTGTGATTAACTGGCCCCCTGCATGGTTCTCACCTCAGATTCAGGCTGTAATCAGGCTGTATTGTTTAAATATGTAATCCCCTGTGTTGTTCACACCTTTTAATCTCTGCATTGTTCACCCCCTGCAGTGTTCACACCTCAGGCTCAGGCTGTAATCACCCCCATTATTCCCCTGTTCACACCTCAGGAGCAGTAGAAACCCACAAATAATCCCTGCACACTACAAAAAGAACATATACTGAGGTGCTACTGCAATTAAAAAGTTTTTTAATATATAGTTATTGTGCAGACTGTAGGAGCAGTGCCAGCATTGTATCACTGTAGGCTGCCTGTGTGTGCCATACACACAGGCATCATAGGGCAAGCAGAGTATGGCACACACAGGCAGGGTAGGGAAGGCAGAGTATGGCACACACAGGCCAAGTATGGCACAAACCAGCCAAGAATGGCAAACACAGTGAAAGTATGGCACATGCAGGCAGGGTAGGGAAGGCAGAGTATGGCACACACAGGCAGGGTAGGGCAGGCAGAGTATGGCGCACACACAGGCCAAGTATGGCACAAACCAGCCAAGTATGGCACACAGGCAGGGTAGGGAAGGCAGAGTATGGCACACACAGGCAGGGTAGGGAAGGCAGAGTATGGCACACACAGGCAGGGTAGGGAAGGCAGAGTATGGCACACAGAGGCAGGGTAGGGAAGGCAGAGTATGGCACACACAGGCAGGGTAGGGAAGGCAGAGTATGGCACACACAGGCTGGGTAGGGAAGGCAGAGTATGGCACACAGGCAGGGTAGGGCAGGCAGAGTATGGCAGGTTTTTGCTGTACTACAACCATTAATATGGGTATGGTCATGTGATAACATGGGTGTGGTTTCAAGTGGGTGCGGTTTCAAAAAGGGGAGTGGTAAAAACTGGCTTCCATTATCGACCCTCCACCACGTAGGTCGGAAAAATTCCGGCCCTCGGTACAACAGAAGTTGGACAGCACTGCCTATATCATTTGAGCAAGTGCCAAGTAGTCTGGGTTCAGTTATGTTAAAGGAGCTAATAAATTCAGCCGTGCAACTGCAGACATTTCCATTTTACTCCCTAGCATGTCATTTTCTTAATTTGGCATGCTAATCAGTTATGGGGCTGCATTTTAGTGATTTAGTAACTGTTCCACAGAGGACAAATGGTTAATTTTTATATAGCACCTAAGGTTGACACATTTTCTGGAAATATATCGGGCTTCCTATACATGTTGTATGTTATTCCTAATATACCAGTCTGACTGTCAAAATACCAGCCTTGTGGTGACCCAACTTCTAGGAGCTCTGCAGAATTAGAAATTTTAAAAATGCCTGCTCAGCTCCTGAACTAGTTGGTATCTGTGACAGAGAAATAACAATAACCCATCAAGGTTAATGGTCTTAAAAAATCTCCGTAACTTGTTTAAAGATTCTGTAAGCATCCAAAGCTTCTTTCCATCCTGCTGGGTAGCAATACAGAATGCTGTCAATGCATCCCCATGAGATTGAATTCCACTGAAAATCAATTCTCTTTGCATTTTAATATGCAGCTTTGCCTTTGTTGATTCAGTTTTAAATTCTGTGACAAATATAAACAATGAGCAGCCTGTATTCAAATCCTTGCATGGGAGACACTGCATTTAGTGACACCTCAGGCTTTTGCTGCAAATAGAACTAATCAGCTACCATATGCCAGTAGATTACTGCTTTACTGATGGGATTATTAGTATTATTATTGCTGGAGTTTCTAGTTTTCCATACAATTACAATTCAGTTAAGCCATCTTTGTTCAGTGGCTCCCTAACAGAAATTCAAAATATAAATCTTTGTTGCATGGTTCCTTGCTTTGTACAGCTCATTTATCTTCCCCTAGCCACAAGGGTATGACAGGCACAGCATAATACCCTTATGTAGCTAGAACCTACTGACCTCCTGTGCATGGCTACTCAGAAAAAGCTCTTTATGGGCCAAATCAGAGCAGCAGAAATCATAACTTTCATTTTCTAAAATGATCAGGGGTTAGTTTTTCTGGCAGCCTTATGTTTTATCTTGAAAAAAACACACCAAAGACAAATGTAATATAATTATTTATTTAATACCATTTGTTGTTAAATGTTTGGCAGGAAAGAATACAGCAGGGGTCTTATACAAAATTCAGGGCAGGGTACAAAGTGCAAACAATGGCAGCAATCTATTAATCAGGGCTGATTGGAGAGAGGAAAATAAATATGTTAGGGTGACCAGATAATTTGAAAAAATTCAGTCACAATCCAGCTGAAAAGGCTGCACTGATTGCAAATAAATGTAAAAGTGTATCAGTGCTTTTTCAGCCTTGCAACATGCATTTATTAGATGTGTACCTGAAGTGATCTGGTCACCAGCCTCCATGAGCTTGTGCAAGTTAGTGGTGCTGATGGGCGCAGGCTGCAATGGAGCTTACCAGCTGACAATAAAGGAATTCTGTCATGATTTTTATGGTGTACTTTTTTTTTTCTAAATTACACTGTTTATATTGATAATAATTCACTCTAATATTTAAAATTTTATTCTTAAATCAGTAAACCAGAAAGTGGTTTTATGGGGAAATATTGGTATGTAGGCAGGGCCGGATTTACAAATTTGCCTCCCCAAGGCCGCCCCCGGTCACACGCTACCCCCCGAGTGCGTATGCGTGCGTGAACAGCAGTGGGGGCGGGGGATGGGGTGGAAGCGCGCATGCGCCATAGGCCAAACTTGCATATGGAGCAGTGGGGAGAAGTCCCCATTTCTCCATATGGGAACACAAATTTTTAGATCTTTGTGCGGCGGGGCGGCATGCCGCCCCCAGGTTTCTGCCGCCCTAGGCCCGGGCCTTTGTGGCCTCTCCACAAATCCGGGCCTGTATGTAGGCAGCCATTGTGCCTTATTCTGAGCTTACAGAAGGAGCCTGCACTACACAATAGAACTGCTTTCAGATAAGCCATTGTTTCTGCTTCTCAATGTACTGTCAATATGATTCAAGTCACATATATAATACAGGGTTTCTCCTGCCTGGGTGCTATTCCTATTTAAAAGAAATTTATGAATCCACAATTACAAGTCTAGGCCTTCAACATATTGAAAACAAAGCAGGTAGACCAGCACAGTGTCTCCACAGTTGCCAGTTTCAAAAGAAAGCAATTTTATGCAACTAGTAATAGGATAGGGCAATTATGTTCCAACTTCATTATAATGAACATATTAGTAGACCTGTGGACTAATTTTTGTTTTTTATGAAGTTGTGAGAAGTCAGAAATTGTTTACTGACATACAATTACTTTTGTGCAGATGATATGACTAAAAGTGTAACCAATTGGCCCTTGGAAGACTGGACTGTCTTGAATTCAAATTTTTAAAAATGATTTCCTTTTTCTTTGTAATAATAAAACAGTACATTGTACATGACCCCAACTAACATTAAATAAATTAATCCTTATTGGAGGCAAAACAATCCTATTGGCTTTTTTTAATGTTTAAATTATTTTTAGTAGACCTAAGGTTATTAGACCCAAGGTTTAGTAGACCCAAGTTTCAAAAAGACCCCTTATCTGGAAAACCCCAGGTCCCAAGCATTCTGGTTAACAGGTCCCATACCTGTATTACATCATTCCTGCTGCGATTCAGGCAGCAATATTGCAATAAGACTGACTGAGTAGGGGTTACATAAAGTGAATACAATTCTCTACTTAATGGAAGGCAATGGTTAGTAATTCTTGGAGTGTTGTTATATATACAGTATTTAACTTACATTTTATTTTTGCAAAGGTGCATTATTGTGATACCAATATTAGTTGTATTTTCCCCCTAAATAAAAACATCCTAATGAATAAAATGATACACATTTTTAAGGGTGTCAGGATTAATTTGGGATAAAAACTAATGCTCAGAATGCTACCTTATCGAACACTTAGTTTATGAAGAGAACAATGCTTCTAACAGTTAAAAAAAAGAATAAAACACGCTCGGTGTCAGGGGTGTATAAAACATGATCAATTGGCTTTAAATTGAATTGATCAGATTTCTAAGGTTGAATTTATATTCTGTCAGATTGATTCCCAGGCTAAAGCTAGGGAACAATTCATTTTACAGAGTTAAGGAAAAAAAAAGCCTAACAACATGTCGCAAATACACTGATGCTCTATTTGCCCTTAAAGATGAAGGATTTAATAAAATAAAAATAGCAGCTATTATATCCGCACTGAAATTGTTAGAAAAAAGCTTCTTATCACAGGTTTCATGCACCCACGCAAGTATGCTCATGTGCTTTTCTCTTGTGTGTATCCCCCCCCCCCATATCCACACACCCACATATACACCTACCCACACCAGAGAAAGGTCAATCTCCATCTCCAACAGCAGCCATGCAATAATATTTTCTGTACATATTTTCCAGACATTAGTAGCCCCAAACAACTAAAGCAGTTGTAGTATATCCCAGTCTTCCCAGAAGCTGATTGATGGTCATTATAGCTGGATGCTAAGTACACGGTAGAGTTTAAAAGACTGATTTAGATGAATTCTTTATTGGCACAGAGCAATGTGGGAATACTGAAGCTGCAGCTTGGTTTGGTGGCAGTGATAGCTCCTTAGTTCCCTTCCATCTATAGGCGCAACTGCTCGTATGAAGGGATAGCACAGAACACACGTTGATGAAAGTACCTTTAGTAAATGAGTGTTATGCACAACTCACTGCAGTTTGCCAGTTTGCCTTTGGACATATTTCCCTTCTGTCCCTTTGCCAGTTTTACATCAATTGCATCAGTGCCCAATCTCCTTCCTATCAATAGAAACTAATCCCACCAACTAGGTTCCAATATATACTGGAAAGCCTTTCCAGAAGATTAGAAGGTAAAAGCTATTTCATCAGCTATATTTTACTGGTTTACCTCTCTGTGCCTTTCTTTCTTTATGTACTGTTAAAAACACAGAGAAAATAGTGTGTCCTTAAAAGCTCTAATTAGTTTTTTGCTTATTGACTACATGTGTATTTGCAGAGACAAGCCATTTTTCACTATGTGCTACAGAAGTTTTATTGTAACAAAATAAATCAGAGAAAGTGTCTTACATTATTGGTACTCTTCTGTTCTTTCTTATCGCCATGGCAACCTATTCTGGTTACCATGGAAGTAGCAAGAGCACAGACTTTGCTAGGTTTTGCTGTTTAGTTAGTCTCAGCAAAAACAAAACTCTGACCTGGGATGAGATGAAATAAATTCTCTTTGAGGCAGATTTTTTTTTTGTTTTAAAATTTGAATAAACTCGTTTCAAGGAATGTCTTATATTTACTAAAAATTTGAACTGAAAAAGTCTCTGCAGGGAAAAGGCACAAAACTGTGTCAAAAATCTGCCATTGATTTCTACATGATTCTGGTGTGTTGTAGTGGGCCAATCGTCAGATTCAGATTTTTAACCATTTTTACGCAAAGAATAGCTTTAGTAAATGGCTCCTTAATGTCCCCTGATTTAACAGGTAACCTGACAACTAGAAATATGTATTTTGCTGTTGCTGATCTAACATGGAGCAAGGCAAAATAATTGATTTTCAGTTGTTACAATTAAAGCCATAATCTGGTTTTCTATGACACAGGCTGAGCTGATTGTTTCCCTTGAGAAAGGTCACTGACTGTGCTAGAAACATTGACTACTAAGTACATACAAGTTTTGCCATTAAGACCTGCACCTAAGCTATTTACCTATATGTAATGAATTCTTATTTCCAAAGTGTATATATATACATGAATTTCATGGGACTTAATAAATGGCAAAACATAATGGATGACAGGAAGATTCTCTTGTGAGACTGAAACATCGACTAAATAATTTTTTAAATTAATTTTTGCCATTAATTTAGTCCTATAGATTACTTCCACCGTAACTCTCATGCAATATATATATATAGCAAGAGTGTTATGGTGGAAGTAATCTACAGTATAGATCCTCCTCATACATGAGATTTCTCATTTACAGAAAAACTTGAAGGGCAAGAACCAAGAAAGCTATTTATAATGTCCCCCAACCCCTATTATGACCTATTATGCCCAGTCTGTCAAGGACCCCATTTCACTTCGCCGAAAAATAAGTGAAACATTGTGAAAAATTGGTGAAATACAACTTTTTTGATGCGACTGCGTCTTTTTTTTACTTAACCGTTACTTTTCTGATGCAACCACTAGATTTTTGACACGACCCGAATTTTCTGTGCCGAAATTTTGTGGCTGTACACATAATAATAAATTTAGAAGACTGCAAATAAAAATATTTATAAAAATATGCATTCAACCATAGGTTCCTTCTTTACAATAAAATATAATGTTTTTTGTAGCTTAAGTTCCACAAAAAAAATATAACCAAAAGGGGCTATATTGTAAAGAGAGAGAGTGTAAAATATGGTGAATTTTAGGGGCTTATATTAAAAAAAGGCAATATTCATAATGCCAGTTCATCTTAATGCCCATAATATAACCTGCTAAACTTCTAGTTGATCCAGAGGAAGGCAAAAAACCCCTCTGAAGCCTCTCTAATTTGCCGCAGAGGGGAAAAAATTCCTTCCTGACTCCAAGATGGCAATAGGACCAGTCCCTGGGTCAACTTGTACTAAGAGCTATCTCCCATAACCCTGTATTCCCTCACTTGTACTGAGAGCTATCTCCCATAACCCTGTATTCCCTCACTTGTACTGAGAGCTATCTCCCATAACCCTGTATTCCCTCACTTGTACTGAGAGCTATCTCCCATACCCCTGTATTCCCTCACTTGTACTGAGAGCTATCTCCCATAACCCTGTATTCCCTCACTTGTACTGAGAGCTATCTCCCATACCCCTGTATTCCCTCACTTGTACTGAGAGCTATCTCCCCTTCCCCTGTATTCCCTCACTTGTACTGAGAGCTATCTCCCATAACCCTGTATTCCCTCACTTGTACTGAGAGCTATCTCCCCTACCCCTGTATTCCCTCACTTGTACTGAGAGCTATCTCCCATACCCCTGTATTCCCTCACTTGTACTGAGAGCTATCTCCCCTACCCCTGTATTCCCTCACTTGTACTGAGAGCTATCTCCCATACCCCTGTATTCCCTCACTTGTACTGAGAGCTATCCCCCATACCCCTGTATTCCCTCACTTGTACTGAGAGCTATCTCCCATAACCCTGTATTGCCTCACTTGTACTGAGAGCTATCTCCCCTACCCTTGTATTCCCTCACTTGTACTGAGAGCTATCTCCCCTACCCCTGTATTCCCTCACTTGCTAAGAAGCCATCCAGCCCCTTCTTAAAGTTATATAATGTATCAGCCAGCACAACTAATTCAAGGAGGGAATTCCACAACTGCACAGCTCTCCCAGTAAAGAAACCTTTCCAAATATTTAAACAGAACCTCCCTTCTTCTAAACAGAGTGGGTGCCCTTGTTGTCTTTCATACAGATCAAACTGAGGTTTAATATAATCAACTTTGCCTTTTTGAAGACTTTGGTTGGTGTGAAATTAACAGGTTCTGAAATTCTTCAGTGAGATAATCCAAATCACGCACTGCCCCATAGTCTAACAGTAAGTGAGGTTGAGAGTTGTCCATACATTTTTATCTTTAGGTTTGAGGCATGGATTGTGGTAGGAATCCTTTTTTAAACCCAAATAAAATTGGTAAACTGTAGAGATACATTCAAACCATCAAGACCTAAATTATCATATCTCTGTAGGTTTTTAGATTTTTTGCCTATACAATACTATTAAGCTGTAGTCGTAGCTGTAGATATCATGTTCCAAGAGTATGCCAAAAACAAATTATTATTAACCACAGATTGTTGTCTACTTTTTGTTGAAACAGAGCCCATTATGCCATTATTTGGGACAGTTTAGAGCCTGTACCACATTGGATATAAGGTTAGTATAGAGGTTTCATCAAGTACAAATGAGACTCGAGAATACCACAGATGCGTCTCTGTTAGAGAGTTTCTTATCAGGCCTTTCGAAGCAACTTGCAGTCAGATGGCCTAGTGATGATTTTGATGCACAGTCATTGCTTCTTGTCCTGTAGTTTATCTTGGGCTGGGCTGATGCTTAGACCTGGCCTCACTGTCCTATCACATAGTCTTCTGCCACTCCTGGAAAAGGCATGGTATTATCTTGGCATCTTCGACTCATTGGGTTTTTGGTATTTAGCCACTTGTGTTTGTTTGGCAACCTACACCTGGACCTAGATAATAACATCACAATAAAACAGCAAACATCTCTGGTAGAAGACATTTCTTTACAGTTGAAGTAAATCATGTATTTGTAAACAAAATCCCTCCAATTTTGCTGTGTGGTATTAACTTTACGCATGTCAGCATTAACCGCTGTTGGTACAACTTTGCATCCAAGTGAGTACATCTTGTGCTCAACTAGAAGGTAAAGAGCCCAGTACTGCTACCCAAATATTTACTGAACGATTTATTTGGAACTTCTCATACAGTCTTAAGAAAACATTTACCATATGTGTTTATTTTTTATTAAAGGCCTGAAATTTGTAGTGTACGCATCAAAATTTTGTAAACCTTAGCTTTAGCCAGTGTAGTCAGCTACAGAATCAGCATCATATCAGCTTCTTGCTAATTGTTGCATAGTGTGTCCCGCTGCAGACTAGATATTGTCTTCTGCATAGATGTGTTGCTTTATGTGAATGTGTTTGCTGTTAGATGTTTGTGTTTACTTATAGCTGGCACTGTAACTCAACAAATTGTTTTACCCACCCCCATGGAGCAGCATTCTCAAATCCAGTTCCTGTTCTTCCACCATTTTAGCAGGAAAGGGACAGACACAGGAAGGTACAGGATCAGTTTAGTTTATTACTAAAAGGAACATCTCAGGTGGCATTAAAAATGAACCAAGGTTGGGGCAATGGGGGTCAGTTATTAAATGCTTGGCTTGATGCTTAGTGCAAAAAAACAGGCAGGTATTCTGGCATGTACTCTGCATTTTGTATCCTCCACTTAACAATTTGCACTCCGAAAATTAGAGCAGGGACCTGCATTACCCTAATGTATACAGGGGGGAGGAACTTATATGTCCCCTCTCCAGCACTCTACTATGCCCTATCTTGGTACAAGTTAGTAAGTGCTGGTGGGAATAGCCTACAGCCCTTTCTGTGCCACTGCTAAAGCCACTAAACTGTAAAAAGTAAATAACTAGTATTTTGACTGCAATTATACTAAAATGTGTTTGATGTAAATAATATTTAAAATATAAGGCTATTAGCATACACCTTGGATTTCAATCATGCACAGCCCACAGCCTTGAGGAGAAAAAAAAGAAAGGTATGACAATTACATTGATCTCAGTTTTTGTAAAGAAGAAATGGGAAAGAAATGGAGAAGGAAACTGAGTAGATTTAGCAAGGTATAAAAAAGAAAAAGGGCACTAAGAAAAAAAGGAAACTGGGCAGGGGGTAAAGGAAGGGGATGGAAATGGAAAATGAAAAGGAAGAAAGGGTAAAAGAAAAGGAGGGAAGGGAGAAGGAAAAAAAGAAAGGGAATGGAATGGAAGAACATGTATTAAAGAAAAGGCAGAATAGTAAAAGGACTATGAAAATATTATACAAGATATACAGTATCTAGTAGAATTAAGTCTAAAACAACTGGACTTTTCTGAGTTTTTCTCAGAACAAAGCTGACCCCAGAACAAGTTTGTTCCTTACTGGACCTATGTCTCAATACCACTTACTTCAAGCACAAGGAAGTTTTCTATAGACAAAAACATGGCTGTGCCATGGGTTTGCCTGTGTCTCCAATTGTAGCGAACCTTTACATGGAAGAAGTGGAAAAGAAAGCCCTGGACACCTTCAAGGGAACAACACCAAGTCATTGGTTCAGATATGTGGATGACACCTGGGTCAAAATTAAAGAACGCGAGGTTCCAGCCTTCACCAAACACATAAACTCGGTGGACAAAAACATCACGTTCACAAGGGAAGATGTGAAAGACAGCAAACTGGCTTTTTTGGACTGTGCTATAGTTATCAAAGAGGGGAGGGACCTGGATATTGAAGTATACAGGAAACCCACCCACACAGACCAGTACTTGCTGTTTGATTCCCACCACCCTTTGGAACATAAACTGGGTGTAATTAGGACTCTACATCATCGGGCTGAAACTGTGGCATCCAATGCAGAGGCTAAGGAGAAAGAATATAAACATCTAAAAGGAGCTCTGAAAACTTGTGGGTACCCAGACTGGGCCTTCATCAAAACCAAATCAAAGACCAACAGAAAGACCAGACCTACAAACAGAAGGGAGGAACACAGCAGGCGAAACAACATAGTCATTCCATATGTTGCTGGAACATCAGAAAAACTTAGGAGAATTTTCAACAAACATCGCATTCCTGTGTTTTTCAAACCCAGCAACACCCTGAGACAGAAGCTGGTGCACCCGAAAGACCCAACACCCAAGCACATGAAAAGTAATGTGGTCTATGCTGTCCAGTGTAGTGAAGAGTGCTCAGACTTATACATTGGGGAGACAAAACAACCTCTCTGTAAGAGAATGGCCCAACATAGGCGGGCAAACTCCTCAGGACAAGACTCAGCGGTCTATCTACACCTCAAAGAAAAAGGTCACTCTTTTGAGGACAGTAACGTGCATATTTTGGACCGAGAAGACAGATGGTTTGAAAGAGGTGTGAAAGAGGCCATTTATGCCAACCTGGAAAAACCATCCCTGAACAGAGGAGGGGGGCTGAGACACCGCTTGTCACCAACATACAATGGCGCGTTGACATCCTTACCCCGGCAGTTTCACAACAGTTCACACTTCCAGTCATGTACTTTGAAGGATTAACACCTTCATCAATGAGAATCTTGGTACCATTGTGATTGGATCATACCTTCTTACACCTGTCAGTTTCAGCTAACACCTAACTGAACAAGTTCAATGGAACCATTGTGATTGGATGTCTGTGACTCTACTACCATCAAGAGTTTAAATACCGAGGAATTCCCTACCAGTCATTTGAACTGAAGAAGCCACTCGGATGAGTGGTGAAACGTTTTCAAGAAAAACTCAGAAAAGTCCAGTTGTTTTAGACTTAATTCTACTAGATACTGTATATCATGACCTGGATGAATGAGAATCTTCATAGACATTATACAAGATCAAAAGAAGGAGGGTGAAAATACTGACTATGAGGGGTGTTGGTACAAGAAAAACAAAAAAAACAGGGATGAAGGTAAGAGCAGAGGGAAAAGTAGAAGTAATTTGAAATTAGTAAAGAGAGGATAGGACTCAGGTAGAAAAGGGAGAAATCAGATGAGTCTGGGGAAGGAAACAAGAGGTAACAAGATAAATGTGTAAACAGAGAAGCTAGGGTTAGGGTGAAAAGGAAAGAAAGGAAAAGTAAGAGCATAACAAGAATCATAGTAGAATGGGGAAGGTGGGCAACAGAACTGACAGTAAAAAAACAGGGAAAGATGTAAACACGCCAATAAACAATCACAGTAATGCTGCTCTGAGTCCTTTGCTTCTATTGTGTACACATGTGCTTCTCTATCAGACTTCCTTCTCTCTGCTCAAACCTCCTAGGCACGGACATGAGCCTGCTCATCTTGCTCCTTTCTCCCCCTCCCTTCTCTCTCCTCCTCCTCCCCCTCCCCTCCCTGCTATAATCTGAGTTCAGAGCTACTAGCAAGCATGAATTGATATAGGCAGGAGGAGAAGGAAGTGACATCACATCAAGCTAATATGGCAGCTGCTTTCTTAAACAAACAAAGAACTTCTAGGGTTAAAGCATTCTACAGAATAAATATAGCGAACTAGCTTGCACTATTATGGTTAATCCATTGGGAGTAAACAGTGTTAGTAGTTTTTCTTCTGTAACAGTGGGGAGAAACTCTAAAGATTGCTTGTAAGCACTACTGTCCATCAGTAACTAAGAGGTTGTGCAATTTTACTGTGTGTTTGCAATATGCTACGTTTTTGGAGCTTCTGTGACCATAAATTATAGAAAAAAAAATGAAATTATTTGAGAAGGAGCAAATGCTATAGACAAGGGAGAAAAGCGGTGGGGATATCACATGGAACTGAAGTTACATTATGATAAATAGATTATAGCAGTAGAGCAAAGAGTCACATTTCCACATATTTACATGATTTGGCAGGGTCACCATGTTTTTTTGTTTTTTTAGTTTCAATTTATTAAGCTTTTATTTTCAAAGTACACTCCTCAAAGGCACTTCGATCACAAAACAAAAATACATAGCCAGAAATGATCATGGCAGCCTTTATACATTTCATACAGTTTGAGTTCCTCCTTTTATTGATTTTACCTTTCTTTCCTAAAATGATTTAAAGCTGACCCTTACAGAAACCATCCCATTATTAAGGCGCTGTCATGTTCTATTAAATAATACAGTTAGAAGTAATTATGTTTTTGAAACAGCCATACATGACAGCTGGAAATTCTACTTCGGCTTTCCCAAACAAAGTCATTCTGTTTATGTCCGACATTGTACTGGAATATGGTATATTCTATAATTTCATTAATTCTAGCAAAGGACAGAACCTTTCATATTAGAAAAAGCAAGAAAATAAGTCAAATGTACAGTTTACAAGCATTGCCTGGTAAGGAGAAGACTTTTAGGAATTCCCAAGTCAATTCCTTGCATTTTATGTAGGAAAACAGATCAATGTTTTTGAAAAACTGGCAGTGACAGAAATGTCAAGCTAATTAGACGAGTTGAAAAGCACCTCTCTTTATGTCTTAAAGCTTGTTACAAATTTGCTTCCACTAAAAATGCAATTCAATGGTAGATAAAGGGCCAGTGATTTCATACAGCATTTCATGTATTTTTGTGTCTTCTTCACTTTTGATGTATTCTATAAAATGTTACCATTTTTCTATAGGAACATAACACTGTATATGGACGCTTAGGATAGCCAGCCTATATTCCCATAACATATTTCAAATAGTGTCATTGCAGTTCAGCATTGATATGCACAATCTATATAGCTCTGCATAAAGAAAATATTGTTAGAAGCAAAGAGAGCTTGAAAGACAATTGCAAATTCACACAAGATGATTTCAAAACGATTCAGATCAGTTTTCATACAAAATGAATTAAAATTGTTGCTGGCAGTTCTCTTATTTTCACTAAATTACACACAGACATTGTCTTATATCATTGTTTGTATATTGGATTACGTACCAAAACATGGATATCAAACCAAAAATTTTTTTTTTGCTCTTTTTCTATATTTAAGAAAGATGTGCATTAACCAGTCCTAATATTTTGCAATTTATATACTCTTACATTATTTACAGATTCGTATCATCATGTGATAGCTATAAAAACAGTAAAATATAATTTTACACAGAATTTTTCAAAGCTATTTATATACAGACCATAAGTCTATATTAGACAAGGATAATTATGGTTCCATTGCTCTTAAAACAGTAATTGTAGACTTGTACAATGCAGCGCTAACAGCGTTTTGCTTAACGGAAGAAAGATGGAATGAGAATAAATAAGCAACTTGAAAACTGGATACTCAAATGTAACACTGACAGCACTCATTTTTGCACTGGTGTTGGGTCTAAGAAAGCTGAGATGTGATTGGTCGCTATGGGCAACTATTTGGTGCAGCTTTACTAGTAAACACCTATACTAGTAAACCCCACCATAACTTAAAATAGGGAAGTTATCTTATATACGTATCATTTCATAATAGTCATAAATATTAGTTACTTCTATAGAATGTGCATGTTTTGAATTAAAATAAAAAATATATAAGCAAATATTTCCATAGATTTAAGTAACATGAAATGTATGGTTTTTTTTTTTTTTTAAAAAGGTTTAGCAGGACCATTGTTCCCACACATGAATGCAGTTATCTGGATTCATGAAGGTTGTTTTGCAGCCTAATGCACCCTACCTAGGGTTTCCTACAACTAGGAGACCTTTTTGGCATAGATAAATGCATACATGCAAATGGTCAGGCAATAAGCATTTGGCTGAATATTCCCACAAGCCAGAATGAGTTTTAGACACCTGCTCTACAGATAATTGCAAAAGAAAATCATTTCCCCTCAGCATTACATTACACACAAGTCCTGTTACTGAAATGGAATAATTATATATAGTATTATTATAAAGTGACTTTTATGTAGAAGCAATATGAACTCAAAAACTTTGATATCTTCCATTACAGCATTTCCTTTTTCCCCTATTTATTATGGTGAGTTGAGCAGCTGTACACGAGTGAGTAGACTGCAAAATCTTTATGCATTGCACTGCTGCCTTGTTATTTAAATTGCCCAGTATTGTACTTTATAGCAGTTGTTCTAAAACCCAAGGAAAACACATATACCTGTATGCTTACTGTTTTCCATTTCTAATAGAAATATCTTTCTCACCAAGCATGAGTTTAGTATATTGGTCCATTGTGAGAATTGTTTGCAAAGAAAACCAAAAATGAAATTCGGAATTTGCCTTAGTAAATAAAGCAAAATTACTATTTTTTTCAATAATTTTTTTTTTTTAATTTGACTTGAGATAATCCATTCCTGATTTAGTAAAGTCCATAACTGCTCTTTATATTATTTGTAGTCAAAGAAGGGTTTAACAAATTGAAGGGCTTACTATTTTACTGATACATTGGAGTTAATTTAGTAATATTCTTCTTCAAAATTAGGTGGGAATATCTGGGTGTGAGATAATGAGTGTGATGTTGTTTCCTGTGCCCCATTATAGGTTAAAATGAGTGTTTGCAGAGTGGTTCCCCAGGCCTACAAAATAATCTCTTACAATTATCAGGCATACATGGGGGTTAAAGATACCTTATCACTAACTTGTATCTTCCTCCAGAGGTTGTTGAATGATCATATCATTTGATGATGACATTAGGCTGAACAATTCCCTGAATTCTCTAAATGTCCAGTAAAATAGCAGGCATACAAAATCTACAGGTTGCCATCAGACTCAATGAGGCCCATGCACAAATTTTATAACTGAGCCCCAATAATGTGTTAAGACACTTATCGGGGGCCTGAACCTCTAGCAAAAGTAGCAAGGAACCAGAATATTGCTTTGAATTATTGACACTTTATCCATTTGTTTAAATTATTTGCCCTCATACTTGATATCTAGCTTAAATGCAAGTGGTCTCATGCTTACTAGTTCCACAGTAGTAAAATGCGATGCTGCATTGGTACTAATGTTACCATAGTGGTGAGCTAATTATTTGGGGAGGGATCAAAAACTATTTATTATCTGGGAGACTTATGAAATGCATGGCATTATTGCAACAAAGATCTGGTTCCTAGTAGGTCAAATGACAATGATATTTCCTAAAAAAATTCTAGTCTGTATCATTGTGGGTGATATGTATGCAATGCTAATAGCAATATACTGATGTACTTATAGACAGGGCCAGCTTTTAAAAAACCAGGTTGAAATAACGCAGGGATGCTGAAGGCCAACAATTTTAGAAATATAAAATTACAACCTGATTAATTTGAGGCAATTAAAGCCTTACTCCAGCTAATCTTAAGAACTTGAGACTGAAATCTGCAAGGTTTCTAACTCCAGCACTTGTCAGGGACAAACAGAGCTGCAGCATGATGGTCAGGACCTACCAGGTCTAGAACCCAGGAGATAGGTGTGTGCTCCTACTGGCAGAGCCACAGAAGGCTTTTGGAGCTCAACCTTATAATCTTTGTTTTTTCTTCCCCTCTGACTTGCCCTTGTTATTTGTCCTATGAGTTCCTGGTTTGGCTCTTGGCCTGTAATTTGGACTTACTCCTGGCTGCCACCTGAACAGATCCCTTGTCTGCCTTACTGACTACTTGTTGTTTTTTGTTGCCTTGACTACTGGCCTGATATAAGGACTTGCCTCTTCATTGTACCTTTACTATATCTCCTGTGATTTCACTTATTCATCATGACATCAACTTGCTTCACACTAACATTACTTTTCACATAGGTAAATGAAACCACAGCACATACTCTTTGACCTGCCAGTCACTCACCTGTGGCCTTACCTGACAATAATGTAGCTTTTATTCATCAGTGCAATTACCAAACATTATGACTAATCACTCCAAAATACAAATATGAAACCCTCCCCTCAGCTGTAACATACAGAGAGCAATGACAATGTTTCAGTGGCTATTATGAGTGGCAGATTTTCCTTCCCCTATGCTTCTAGTTCTGGAAGCTTAGACACCAAATCATCCATGTGCTGCTTACCATCATATTTGTTTCATGGAAAAATAAATAAATTCGCTGCCAAAGAAATGTAACACTTCACTGCAACAGCAAATTCAGCTGGAATATTGGCTTACCTAAACATTTTATAATGTCCTGCTTAGACTAACTGGCTCATAGTTCTAACTTTTAATGTTATTTAGTAAAAAGGATGAAACATCAGAACTCCAATAATTGCACCAGAGCATATATAATGCATACACTGAGCAAAATTGTGTTTAATATGAAAGTAATAGCAGCCAGAGGGTAATTCTAAATCACCTATGTCCTAGTGATCCATGACACACCAGTGCAGAAGAGACTTCAAGCTGCTGTTCATATATCATATCGCTGATAGCAGTGGGTCATAAGAACAAACATATGCTCAAGTGAATGCGAGGTGGTCCTTTCTCTAACACCAAACTTTGGCATGAGGAAGATTGTGTAACTCTCGTATTGCGTTGACAAACATTTATTAGTAGGGTGTATTCCCTTAATTACTGAGTTTTAGGATGTGGGTTTGTTAAAACAATCATATGGATCATCATAAAGATTTATGCTCAAAATATCAGCATCAAAGAGCAGAAGGGCCAGTTTCTTCCTTTCTACATCTGACCACTTGTATAATAAAATATAATTAAAATATCTATTTAACAGAATCATTGCTAATTAGCTAATGGGTGGACTATTCAAACTCTGACCAATGACAAAAATATTTTAAAATGTTGTCTTCTTACTATAAAAAAAGATCAGAATTTTTTTAGGAAATTGGACTTTGGAAATGGTATTTTCGTAATGCATTTGAAAAGTAATGTTTATTATTTCATTTGATTTCTTGGGTACCGTTCTTTGCACATACTGGGATCCTACAGGAAGAGAAGATGCCTGGGGATGCTGCACATAGATTTATTTTCATGAGGTACAATGCCGCTGTTTGCATTTACAGAGACTGAAATGAGCAGCAGGTAGAAAGCAGCAGGTAGGAAAAGGGGGGACAGGCATTAGTCCACCATCGAAAATATTCAGGTGGAGAATATGTTATGTGCGCCATTAGCGTAGGATAAATGTGAGGCTCTGCTGAAAGCCTAAGAACAACTGTTATAAACAGTAGCCTCTTATACACCTTAAAAACTACATGCACAGTTTTACAATGACAATAACTCAGTGGGCAACTTGCTGTAGACAAGAATGGCATGTTAGCACCACAACAATCATAAGGAAACAATTAGCCAAATTTTAGTTTTGCTCTGTGCATAACTAGGCCTCTGCTTTCCAGAACATGCCATTATTATAATTAGAAAAGGAACACTGGCCTATAACTCAGCTTTATATTGTAATTTATAAATAATCACAGAGGGGAATAAAGATCAAAGTGTTTTTCTCCAAATCTCATGTTCATACCGACTTTACCACTCAGCGCACAATGTTTTCTGACTGACTAAAATATGTAATAGCTGTAAATAATATCTGTTATGTGATCTGGAATTGCAGCTAAACTCAGGAATCTTGCTGTGTCTATACCAAATAACTACTAAACAATAACACTCCTCCATGTCAATATACCTTTCTGTCCTCCAGTTATGGTTGGATTGTGCTTTTCACTGCAGTATATAAAGGTACAAGGTTTACTTATGCATCAAGATGTTAAACTTTCATAAATGACTTTCAAACTTTTCAATCGACTATTCTCTATCTACATAATTAAGAACAGAACAAACAATCAATCGTGTTAGCTACTACCAATACCCTGGTAGGCAAAAGTTTCTAATCTTCAGTTTTCAATTTCTATATCAATGCCGATATCTGGTCTAATTTGCTCATCAGAAAAAAAGAACATCTAAAAGCAACATACTATAAACATCCAGGAAGGCAATGCAAATTTGTAGCTAGAACCCAGTAAACTTCATAATTTAGAACTTGGAGAAATCAGCATTAACCACAAGAAGCCACAACAGACATAAAATAGTAATTAATCTGAACACCTTAGCTTAGTGCTATCTGACACCTTAGCTTAGTGCTAACAAATAGAAATGGAATCTTAGCCAGGGTGATGGAACACATCCTAGCCATAATAATCTAAAGGACCAATTTTTTATATCCATGCCTTTCAAATTATGCAAAGGCTAAATGATCACTGGTTAAACCAATAAGGCTAAATCACCCTCAATGTCAAAGTGGATATGCACAGTTACTGCAGGTTCTCTTGTCCTGCCATGGGATTTGGGGGAAGGGGGGCACTTTACTTCTTACAACTCAACCGGCATTATAGCCTTGCAAAATAAGAAGTCACGGCAGCCATACAATTGAATATGGAAACATACTTTGACATACATATCTAATTCTTGTCCCACATCATCATCTCACTTTGAACACCTCTTGTTTCATGTTATGTATAGCACTACAATTGGGAAGAGCAGCTGTGTGGGAAGACCATCTCCACCTCCAGCTCCACCTTCTAAAAACATCACAATAAACAAAAAAGAAAACTGGTGAAGTCTGGTATAAAAACATTTTTGGATACCACTGGCAAACACTGGCATTCAAATTGAAATTTGTTAAATAAGCTTGAAACTACCCGCTGCCTTACCCATCCTTCTTTAAATTTCATGTAAGTGAAAGAGTATATGTTATTGATAACTCAATGGTAAGTCTAAAGTTGACCATGAAATCTAATTATGTCTTGACTATCCTCATTCTTTTTCTTCCCTATTCATGTGCCCACTTTTTTACTCCCTGCTTCCATTTTTAATTCTATTCTAACTCTTCTTGTTGCTCTTTATTATTTTTGCTTTGTGTTATTCATTTATAATTGTGCATTATATTTTTCTATCATGTGAGTAATAACCTATTAAATGTTTTTCTGCCTCATGTTTAATGGAAGCACAAGATATGCAATCTCAAATACCATTAAAAACAGTTCAAAACCCGCTCACGTATGTGGAGGTTCAGGTGCTTATGCCTTAGACCTTTCACTGTAGGGAGCAGATATAAACCAGGACATAGAATAAACTGACACTAATCTTTACACATTTCTGCCAGGGATAGCACAGCATATGATTAAGTTCCCATCCCTGGCATTAAACACATAAAACAGGTATGGGACCCATTATCCAGAATTAGTGATGAGCGAATCTGTCCCATTTTGCTTCACCATAAAATTTGCGAAACGGCAAGAAAATTTGCGAAATCGCGAAAAATTCTCGAAATGCATTCGTTGCGTGATTTCTTTTTGTCACCCACAACTTTTTTGTTGCCCGCATCTATTTTTTGTCGCCCACGTTTTTGCCGTTACCACGCCCAATTTTGCCATGACCGCACCCAATTTGACACGCGACAAAACAAATTTTTGCGGGAAAATTTTAAAGCTGAAAATTTTCATGGAACTTTCGCCAATGGCGAAATGTGGAAATTCACTGCAAATCCATGCCTGGCGAAAAAAATCGCTCATCGCTATCCAGAATGCTCGGGACCTGGAGTTTTCCAGATAAGGGACCTTTCCGTAATTTGGATCTCCTAACTAAAGTCTGTTAAAAACATTATTCAAACAGTAATTAATTGGCTCCAATAAGGATTAATTATATCTTAGTTGGGATCAAGTACATGGTACTGTTTTATTATTACAGAGAAAAGGGAATCATTTAAACAGTAAATAAACCCAAAAGGGCTGTTCTGCCCCAATAAGGGGTAATTATATCTTAGTTGGGATCAAGTACAGGTACTGTTTTATTATTACAGAGAAAAAGGAAATCATTTTTTAAAAATGTGAATTATTTGATTTAAAATGGAGTCTATGGGAGATGGCCTTTCCGTAGTTTGGAACTTTCTGGATAATGGGTTTCCAGATAAGGGGTCCGATACCTGTACTTTAAATGTCAGATGTAATTCTTTTAAATAAAATTGTAGGCCTTTATTTACAATGTTTTCCAGCTTAGTGCCTGTTTGTTCAACCTCCTGGTTTATATCTGGACCTCCATGTTTATATAAATGAGGTTTGACCTGTTTTCACTGGCCCTATTTATTATTTAAGATTACATATCTCATGCTTGAATGATCCAGGTAGCCCACATATTGCTTCATGGTTGATGAGAAAAAGGCATTGCTTGAGTACTTAACTAAAATATAGAATCTAGGAGCATAAGTACACCAGAAAAATGTTGCAGTCTACATTTCCAAAGTCCTAGTGGTTTAATAAAATGGGGTTGGTAATAACCTAGCCATACAGTCCCACAGAATTAACCCCACTTTTCACCCTTGCAGACTATAAGAGACTGAGAGACCTGGTGTTTTAAAGTATTGTCTATGCAGTTTGAATAAACACATCTTCTGGATATCCTGACATAGTTATAAATGTCCCAGGGCATTTTTAAGGTATAAGATGTTTCACAGTAGATGTTACTACTGTATACTGCACAAGTAAAATGCAATAGAAGCCTTTCAAATTACGTATATAAAATTAAATAACAATGGGCCGATTAAAGGAAATGTCCACAACAAAACAAAATCTACTCCTTTTCTTTTTGATGGAAACAATACTATTGCCTAATAGACCATGCTAAACTGTTATGCTACTACTTATACCCTCAAGTCTGAGAAGTTAGTCTGGTTCTACTTTATTAGGCAAAGACTATCAGATAAACAAATGTATACTCCCAGTAAGCACCTGAAGAAACCCTGGGGATGTTGGCTCTACAGGATAATAATTGATTTTCTAGTTTAATTAAACATCAACAATTTTATAACTATATGTTAGCATAAAGTACTTCTTGAGTGTAATATTCTAATGTAATGATAGTATTAAAAACAGAATTAATTAAATCTGT